>NC_089597.1:33351498-33578544 GCF_019320115.1 Miscanthus floridulus | reverse complement strand
TCTTGTTGTAGATGACCTTCTATATCAGGGATTCAATAAGTATTGTCTCCACCCGCGGGTGATGAAGACTAGATCATTGTCATGATCTCTGTTCTCTTATCTGAATGCTTTTGCGGGTTGTGTTCAGCAAACCAGTATGTGTATTTGAACTCAGGTGTGTAAGTTAAACTATTTGCTTTCGCATATTTTACAAGACTTGTTTTGAAATAACGATGACTCTGTGATGATGTAATCTATTTGCGAACGTCTACGAAATGTTGTAACGTATGATATGTTATGTTGAATTACTATGATCTTGGTTGTATGCAAGTTGGTTTGAAATCCTTCGAGATTTCGGTTGACTACCAGGTTTATATGGGCTCAAGTTCGAGAATTTGATCGTTTCGGCGATTATTTTTGTACTTGTGCTCTTATAAATTGGTCGGTTCTATGACAGTTCGGACCCTCGATCATTGATCGGGTAATAGCCCTACGTCCAGTCGGCATTAGCCTTTGCGTTGGATTGATTGTAAAGTGTTGTGTCATCAAAGTTGTGTCTCTAGGAACCCTACCCTCCTTTATATAGTCAGGAGGTCAGAATCCTAGTCGGTTTACATTGAGAGTTCCTAGTAGGATTACAGAATAATACTACTACTAAGATTATAGGGGAAGAATCCTAGTTAGACTAGATCTTCTCCCATCCTTGTGGGGTATCCCATGGGTCCTGCACCGACAGATGGGTCATATTGAGACATGACCGCCCCCTGCACGATGCTAGAAGTTTGACCTTGGGTTGTACTTTCTAGCCCATAGTGGTTGGCGGTGACGTGAGCTTCCGTTAGGAGCCATGCCTGAGGGATCAGGCGAGGTGGAGCCAACCCTTAGACATCGGGAGAGGCGGAGCCCGCCCTCAGGGGTCGAGCGAGGTGGATCCCGCCCTCAGACATCGAGCGAGGCGGAGCCCACCCTTAGATGTCAGGCGAGGCAAAGCCCACCCCCGGGGGTCGAGCGAGGCAGAGCCCACCCTTAGAGGTCGAGTGAGGTAGAGCCACCCTTAGAGGTTGGGCGAGGCGAATCCCGCAGCTTGGTATCGGTTGGAGCCATAGTTGCACCATTGACTGCCTAGATGGATTAACGTATGACGACCATTAGCCCCTCCTCTTAGGGTACCCTAGTATTGGTCCCCGACAATAGCCCCCGAGCCTTTGAAGGAGTAGAATACTCCTTCGAAGGCTTTTCCAAATAGGAGGACTCTGAGGGTTTTGGCCTTCTTCTATAGCCCATGATGCAACCTAGGAATGGTGGTTCCCTTTCATCAAGACCGAACCCTTCGCAGGTATGGCCATGAGTTTTTGGTGGTTTGGAAAAGGTTTTTCTTGATTGGGGCCCCGGTATCCCGTTCACGAGAATCTGGATAGGGCTAGCTGGTGACCGACTCTAGATTCTCAGCAACCAATCCATATAGTTCTCAGGTCCATTCGACCGGTCCTGAGGGCTCTCTGCCTTCCATAGGGAAAAAACCATGGATCGCATTCGGTTGAGACTCGAATGTGGGCTAGGATGCCCGCAGCGCTTGTGCGCCTAGGTGCTGGTCGCTAGCGGACCCACCCCTTTCTACTTCCTTACCTTGAAGGTACCTAGAGCATTTGTCGAACCCATTGATGGGCCAACCTTTGAGCTCCTAGGCCCAGATAGACCGTAGAGGTGTTTTTAGATCCATATTCCTCACACTTGTAACGAGTCATGACCCATCCGGAGAGGTGAAATGTCCAGCAAGTTTTTCGAGGGAACAGATAGAGATTGCGTGCGCATATCCTACGGCATGATGTTGTGGCAGATCATGGTAGGTGCGGTGATCTAGGTAGGCGGTTGTTTTCCTCGCGCCCGTTGCCGCTATAAAACCAAGGGGTTCGCCCCTTGGGTTTCATACCTTTCCTTCTTGCCTTTACATCTGAAACTGCCACCGCTAATTGCCTAGGCTTCCTACATCCGCGTCCCCACCGCCGTCGAGCTCGCATCCAACCGCCCCCATCTTCCAATGGATACATGGTGCCGCTGACATCACCTTCCAGTGCATGGAGGGCCACGTCCGCCGTGGCCTTCTCTACGCATGGACCTTGGCCGAGGAGTGGCTACTGCCCGGTGAGGAGGATGTGCCATCGCCGCTCGATGGCTACGTGGTGTCATTCACGCACTTCCATGAGCATGGGTTTGCCACCCTACCCACAGATTTCTTCAAGGACTGCTTCGTTACTACAAGATCAAGCTGCACCACCTTAATCCCAATCGGATTTAGCATATGGCGGCATTCATCGCCATGTGTGATGGATTCTTGGGGATCAGTCCCCACTTTGATCTATGGTGGCACTTCTTCACCGTCACCCTCCAGAAGAAGAGGGAGAAGAGCGGCTTGCAGGAGTTGCATACGCCGATGGGATGCACCGGCATCCACCTTCGGAACAACTGGGTCAGCGAGTACCTATTGATGTGGCTGTCAACCTCCAACAAAGGGTGGCATTTGTAGTGGTTCTATCTCAAGAACGACGCCGCTGCCCCCCTATCGGAGTTCACTGGGTGCTTGATCAAAGAGGCCCCAAAGTCATGGAGTAAGTGGGGTGTCCCAAAGAAGGACAAGAAGAAGATCTGGGACCACCTCACCGCCATCCGCATCCTAAAGGAGAGCGGCCTGAAGGGGTTGGGCATCATCAAGGCCTACCATACGAGGAGGGTGGCATCGTTGAAGAGGCGTGCGCTCCTGCTGTAGCGATGGTGCCTAAGGTGTCATTCGATGGGACGGCGCTTGCCGAGGGAGTGCTTTCTCACTCTAAGGTCGCGTAACGCATTAAGGAGATGATGGATCCTTCACAGGATGACACGGGCACCCCCTTGATTTTGTCTACCTAGTGCTGGGACATCCTTCGATGCGGACGGAACTAGGCTATGTCATCTTCGTAAGTTTCCCCTCCTCACGCCTCCTCTTTAATTGATCTCCTAACCTCTTGATACTAACATTGAGAGGGGCGGGACTAGCCAAGGGACCTCGTCCTCACAGATCACCTAGCTCTATTGCTGATGGGTTCATCCGTGAGGGCAGTGAATCACACTAAGGGTGAGTGGCTGAGGAAGGTGAAGGAGGACAAGAGGAAGAAGAGGCAGCAGAAGCTACAGGCATGGGAGCAAGGGGAGGACACTGATAGCGATGACGATGATGATGAGGAACATGATGACGACATAGTCAATGACATCGAGTGGGATGATCTAGAGAGCGAGGATGTGCTGACAGGTATTGGTGCGTCCTTACAGGAGTCGGGACCCTTCCCATTCCATGGAGGGGAGGGCATGTCCATGGAGACGGCAGAGATGTGCTGGACCGTCGGCCCGCCCCTAGAGCCAATAGGGGCGGGTGGCTCTGCCGTCGCGCTCGAGGTGCTAATAAAGGCGGGTGGCTCTGTCATCATGCCCCAAGATCCAAGGGGAGCGTGCCCCTCTGCCCGGGAGCAAGGGGCGGGCTCGAATCGGCCTCGCCCCGATGAGGCGGAGCAGAGGTTTGGGGGTTCGCCCATCAACCGTATCTGCTGCCCAACAGCACCGATGTGAGTCATCAACTCCCCTACTTCCTCTATTTTGGGTGGATTTCATCGTGACTTATATTTTTCATTTCTTGCAGCGTCGAGAGATCGCGTAATCAGTTGGTGCTGGCGCCAAAGAACAGCGTCCCCCTTCAAGCGAGGTAGCAGCTATTGGCTGGCAATGCGCCCATTTCGGGTGGGAGCAGTGCTAGTGTGACTGCATCACTGGCTGGTCAGGCGTCACCCGTGGTGGCACCTATGCCCTCGGTGGGACGAGCGGGCATGGGGGCCAAAGGGGTGCCTTCAGAGATCGCCGAGCAGCCGGCGATGGTGGCGACACCGCTGCCAATGATGGGGCGGACGGGGCTACCGATTGTACTTATGGCGTCGACCACGGTGGGTGCAACATAGCCAGTCATGACCCTACCAATGCAGGTGGAGGTGGTGGTAGCTGTGACAGCTGAGTCATAGCCGGACCCTATCGTGGTGGCGCCTGAGGTATCGATGCGACCCATGCCATCGGCAGCCTAGGAGATGGAGTCTGGCATGGGCCGAACTGAGGGGGACATGACTGAAGGGTCCCCAGACATCGTGGTGCTGGGAAAGAGGTCGGTGCCCATACCACTGACCCCTTCCATTGCCGGAGGGGGTGTCCCGATGGGAATGTCATGTCGAGAGGGCTCGACAGCACTTGGAGCCGGTGGGGAGTCGTCTCTAGCCCTAACGTCGATAGGCAGTGACTTGCCTATGCTGGGTGAGCCCCTGCTCTAGTGGACAAATCCATAGGACCTGGTGTCGACGCTCTTCACCCTTGACGCTGCCGTCAAGAGCATGGAGCGCGAGAGCCTTGACATGGGAGTCACGTCCGTGCTCAAAGCCCTAGACCATGCCCGGGGTGCCTTGGCCGAAGTTGTCATTCTCACTGGCCGGGTATTTGCTTGATCCTGCTTCTCACCCTTTTCTTTCTCTACATATTTTTGTATCCTGACCATCGTCTTCTTTTAGTCCCTCATTGCTCATAGCCAGGAGAAGTCTCGGTTCCTTTGCGAGCAGAAGAAAACCTAGGACCGCCTTGTCAAGGAGGCATGGCTACATGGGGAGGTGACAGCTCAGCTTGTTGCTACCTAGTAGAGGGTGGCCGAGCTGACCCCCTCATCGAGGAGGTGAACAGTCTTTGGTCACAGGTGTTCGAGGCCTGCCGGCACGCTGATGAGGCTAAGAGGGCGTTTGAGGCCCTATCGGTGAGGTCATGGAGGGACAACAACGAAGCCACTAGGGTCAGGAAGGAGTGGGATGTGCTGCTCTGAAAGGACGCCAAGACCCACCAGCAGATCCTCAAGCTTCTGGCCAAGGTTGAGTGAGAAAGGGAATTGAAGCTGGGAGCCAAGGAGAAGCTCACGGCCCTAGAGAAGAGGGTGAACCTAGATGCCGAGGTGGTCGCCTGGCTATGCAAGGAGCAGGACGAGCTACTCTAGACCATGGAGACACTCCACTCGGAGCATGGCATGGCTCATGAGGAGCATGACTAGGCCCTCCAAGAGCATGACTAGGCCTGTCAAGAGCGCGATGACACGTAGCAGAGTGTCGACTCCCTCTAGGCCGAGCTCAAAAACACAACGGCCCAGAAGCTGGAGGCCGAGAGCGTTTCTACTGAGTTGGCCATGGACCTTGCTGAGGCAAGGAGGAATCTTCAGGTGGAGAGTGATGAGCTCGGTATCCTGAGCGCACCCTTGGTGTGGTCTACAATGACCTTGAGGTGATGTGGTCAGAGGGGACCAGTTCGCTCGTGGCCCGTGCCATCAAGATCATGGCGCAGGTGTGCCAGCTCAAGAGGAACACCCTTCATGCCGAGGTGAATCAATCCTTCATGATTGCTCGTTCTCATTATGGGGACATCATTGACCTAGAGGCGATGAGCCATGGCTTTGCGCCTGGCTATGAAGCCCATGAGCAAGAGGAGATGGAGACGGTGGTGGCTCCCCTTTCGCAGGACCTGGCAGATAGACTAGAGAGCATAGTTCTCACCCGGAGGGGTTAGTTAGTCAGATAGGTTGGGCAATCATTCATGTAACGAGCGGATAAGCTCCAACCCCTATGTACTATCTAAACAAACTTATCATTGTTGTTTCATTTGATTGAATTTGTTTTTCCTCGCTTTTTATGTGGAAAAGGGGTTAATGCATTCTGACCCCTTTTCATTTGTTAAGACCATAGAGCTCGAGGTATAGGATGGAAACCTCTGACCATGCTAGTGAGCAAAGATGTCGTAGCTGTCGAGGCATAGGTCTCTCACAGTCTGACCAGTTTTACTCAGCGTTCATTCCCGCAGACCTTGCCTGCTAGGTTTAACATGAGGAAGGGTGTCGGGCGGGGCGACTATTTCAAAAAGGGTGTATTTATACCCTTATCAGCCCCTGAGTGAGATCTGACCCCTTGCCATTGCTGGGTCGGGTGTCCCTAAAGATCAAGGAGAGGATAGCAAAATTAGTAGGAGAAAATGTCTCTTGTTTTTGCACGTACCCCCTCCCTAGGTTCTGAGCCATCGTTCTACGACCGCGCGTTCGGTCTCCTTGCGAGCCCAACTTGCCTTGAGATCCCATGTGTAGTAGGGGTCCAGTCGAGGGTTGTCTCATCTTTGTGATCATCGCCCCGTCCGTGGTTTCCACAACCAGAGGGGTTGAGCCAATGTCACTTGCCTCGATGGCTTGAGTGACGCACTCGGTGAGCTTGCTAACGGGCATGTTCGAGTGGAATCCGGGTCCATCATTTATGATGGGGTCAGCATGGCCCTTGCGTGGCATTCTACTGCTCCTTAACCCGCCTTCCGACAGATGCCCGAGCTGTTTCGGAAAGCGGCTCCAGTGACCCAATGGCCTCCCCTTAGTGGGGATTCTGTGGGCTTGGCTCAAGGTTAGGATCAAACGAGAAGATTGAGATGACCCTGTCCACTTCCATGCGGGTCAGGCGAAGGCCGCTAGGGCTCATCTATGTTTTCTCCCCTGGCTCTGTTCGACGCGAGGCAGCCTCCGAGGCCTTCGCAGGACGGTTTTCAAACCCTGGTCTCCTAATTTTGGGTCGGGTGGCTCGAGCCCCCGAGCTCCGTGGGGGTCATTAGAGGTTGGCCAGATTTCATGCGTCACCCCATCCTCAGTTTTTGCAACCGGAGGGGCTGAGCTAATGACACTTGCCTCGATGGCTCGAGTGTCGTGCTCGGTGAGATCGCTAACGGGCATGTCCAAGCGGAATCTAGGTCCGTCATCCACTGATGGGGTCAGCATAGCCCTCATGTGGCATTCCACTGCTCTTTAACCCGCCTCTCGGTAGATGCTCGTGTCACTTCAGAGCGACTCAAGTGGCCCACTGACCTCTCCTCGATGAAGATTCTGTGGGCTTGGCTCGAGGTTAGGATCGAACGAGAAAGGTCTAGATGTCTCTGTCCGCTTCTAAGCAAGGTTGGGCAAGGCCGCTGGGGCTCATCAAAGTTTTTCTCCCCTGGCTTTGTTTGATGTGAGGCAGCCTCACGCCCTTTGTGGGCCGGCCTTCGAACCTCGGTCGGTTGCCGCTCATGTCGAATGAGACGACTACCGCTTCATAATGCAACGCGAAGCGTTGTGATGTAGCAATTGCATATGCAATGCTTGGATGTATGGGATGAATGTATGATGAATGGATGAATGAATGAATGGATGGATGAATGAATGTTTATGCACTGGAAAAGAAAAGTGGCGGTCAGTAAAGTTACCTCAATAGCTTAAGTGATGGGTTCAGGGAGCTCTTACCGGATATGTCCATGTGGGGTCTAGGTCCATCGTTCGTGACAGAGTTGGCATAACCTACATGAGGTATCCCACTGCCCTTTGCCCGTATCTCGGCCGTGACCCGAGCCGTCCTCTCCTCGATGGAGACTCCACAGGTGGGCCTCTCCAAATCCTTCTGGGGGAGGTGGAGGCTAAAGCTCAGGATGCGGGGACAAAAACTCTAATCACGCTAGTGAGCTGAAACACCATAGCCACTGGGGCATAGGCTTCTAGCAGTCCAACTAGTTTTTCTTAGAGTTTGTTTCCGCACACCTTGCTTCTAGTTTTTTTAACGTGAGAAAGGGTCGGGCATAAAGAATGTCTAGCAAACATATATTCTTGCCAGCCCCTGAGCGAGGCCTGACCCCTTCCGTTGCTAGGGTCAGGGGCTCGATAGCGAAATAAATGTGCATTAAAGTAAGGGTGACCCATCTCTCAGCAGCGGCCCAAATTGTTCGATTGACTTGGGTGACCCGCTGGCATAGGTCTTACCTCGATGGCACGAGTGACGGGTCCGAAGAGTTCTTACCGGATATGATCGAGCGGAATTCGGGTTCGTCATTCATGACAGGGTCAGCATAACATGCGTGGGGCATCCTGCTGCTCCCTACCCTTCCCTCGGCAATGGTTTAAGTCGTTCAATTGACTTGTATGATCCGCTTAGGACTAGACTTACCTGTGGAGATAGAGGATGAGAACACCCCGTCCAAGAGTTTAGTTAGGCAAATAAGCCCGGCGCTAAACTTGTAATAAATGGACAAGCTCTTAAATCTCATTATGGCCAAACAACTTTTTAGCCTTTCTCCCCTTTTTCATATAAAAAGGTTAGTGCGTTCCAACCCTTTCCGTTGTTGAGGCCATGAAGCTTGGGGTGCGAGTGAACGGACTCTGATCATGCTAGTGAGCAACGGCGCCATAGCCCACTTTGCAATTCTTCCCGTGGCATCCTAGTTTTGGATGACCTCGCCGAGGGGGAAAGACGTCATGACCGTCAATGGATGCGACTCGAAGTAGTGGCGCAACTTCCTCTTAGCAATGAGGACGGTGTAAAGGAGTTTCTAGATTTGAGGGTAGCAGGTCTTGGAATCAGACAAGACCTCGCTAATGAAGTACACGGGATGCTATACTTTGAGGGCATGGCCCTCTTCCTCTCGCTCCACTACCAGGGCAGCGCTGACCACTTGCGTGGTGGCCGCAATGTAGAGCAGAAGCGGTTCTCCATCTGTCAGAGGGACTAGGATTGAGGCCTTCATCAGAAGTTGCTTGACCATGTCGAGTGCCTCCTAGGCCTTGGTCGTCCATTCGAAGTGGTCGACCCTCTTCAGAAGTCGATAAAGGGGGAGACCTCGTTCACCGAGGTGCGAGATGAAGCGGCTGAGCGAGACGAGGCACCCAGTAACTCATTGTACCCCCTTTATGTTCTAAATCGGACCCATCCTTGTGATGGCCATGATCTTCTTCGGGTTGGCTATGATGCCACGCTCGGAGACGATGAAACCAAGCAACATACCCCTCAAGACCCCAAAAACATATTTCTCAGGGTTGAGCTTAATGTCATTTGCTCGAAGTCTTGAGAAGGTCTGTTCCAGGTCGGCTACGAGTTGGTCAACCCATTTGGACTTGACCATGATGTCATCCACGTAGGCCTCAATGGTCCACCTGATGAGGTCCCCGAAACACTTGAGCATACAACGCTGGTACGTGGCCCTAGCATTCTTCAGACTGAACGACATCGTCACATAGCAGAACGATCCAAACGAGGTGATGAAAGACGTCATAGCTGGTCGAACTCTTTGATCATGTTCTGATGGTACCCGGAGTACGCATCAAGGAAGCAAAGGGTTCCACACCCTGAGGTAGAGTCGACTACTTGGTCTATGCATGGCAAAGAAAATGGATCCTTTAGACACGCTTTGTTGAGGCTCGTGTAGTCAACACACATCCTCCATTTCCCACTCTTCTTTCGTACAAGAACGGGATTGGCTAACCACTCTGGGTGGTGTACTTCCTTGATGAAACTAGCCGCCAAAAGCTTCACAATCTCCTCGTCGATGGTACTGTGCTTCCCCTTGTTGAAGCGACGCAGGCGCTGTTTCACCGGCTTGGAGCCTAGTTTGATCTTCAAGGTATGCTAGGCAACTTCCCTCGGAATGCCTGACAAGTTCGAGGGCTTCCATGAAAAGATGTCTTTGTTGGCGTGGAGGAAGTCGATGAGCCCACTTTCCTATTTAGAGGAAAGTGCAGTGCCAATGTGCACCACCTTGCTCCTAGAGCTGCTAGGGTCTATAAGGACCTCCTTAATGCCCTCCACCGGCTCAAAAGACCTGGTCGACCACTTGGGGTTGGGTGCTTCTTCAACGACCTCCTTCCTGATGGCTGCAAGCTCCTTGGAGGCGACGATTGCCATGGTGTGATCGCAACACTCGACCTCGCACTCGTAGGCACGTTGGAAAGAGGTGCCAACGGTGATGACCCCGCTTGGGCCCGGCATCTTCAGCTTTAGGTAGGTGTAGTTGGGGACGGCCATGAACTTCGCATAGCATGGACATCCTAGGATGGCGTGGTAGGTTCCATGGAACCCCACCACCTCTAAGGTGAGGGTCTCTATCCTATAATTGGGTGGATCTCGAAAGGTGATGGGCAAATTGATCTGCCCAGGTGGCACGACCTGCTTTCTAGGTATGATGCTATGGAAAGGTGCTCCGGGGGGTTGGATGTGCGATCGGTCGATGCCCATGGCATCGAGCGTCTCGGCGTACATGATGTTGAGGTCGCTACCTCCATCCATCAATACCTTGAAGAGCCGCTTCATGCCGATGATTGGGTCGACCACGAGTGGATATCTCCCCGGCTATGGGACACTGTCCAGGTGGTCGGTTCGATCAAAGGTTATGG
Organism: Miscanthus floridulus; assembly: GCF_019320115.1. Lineage (NCBI taxonomy): Eukaryota > Viridiplantae > Streptophyta > Magnoliopsida > Poales > Poaceae > Miscanthus > Miscanthus floridulus. The sequence continues at coordinate 33,568,304 of NC_089597.1, read as the reverse complement.
CGGACTCTAACCACCGGAGGAAAGTAGGCGTGATCGGCTCGGCCGTATAGACCTCACGGTGTGTGAGCTTCTGACGATGCTTGGAGTCATAGGCTGCTGACCCTCCGAAGATCATGAGGCAGCCATCCGGCATTGGAAAGTCGCCGTCCTTTCCCTTGGCGTTGTCCATGGTCGGGTCGGGATCCTTCCCGTGCTCTCCCTTGTTGGAGCCTCTGGACAAGAACCGCTTCATGAGACCACAGTCCTTGTATAGATGCTTGACGAGGAAGGCATGGTTCAGGCATGGCCCCTCGAGCAGCTTCTCAAAGTGGTTCAGAGTACCCTCCGTGGGCTTCTGACCCCTTTTGTGGTTGGCGGCGACTATGAGCAAGCCCTTGCGCCGCTGCTTGTTCTACTTTTTTATGGGATGGTTGGAGGCACCCTCCTTGGCGTCCTCATCCCGCTTTGCCTTGCCTTTGAGGCGGTCAAAGATCGCTCCGACCGCTTCCTCGCCTAAGGCGTGGCTGGTGGTGATGTCAAGGAGTTCCTTGGTGGTTTGTGGAACCTTACGTCCTAGCTTGTGAACTAGAGACTCACAGGTGGTCCTGGATAGGAAAGCTCCTATAACATTAACGTCGGCGATGTTAGGCAGCTCATTGCATTATCGGGAGAAGCGCCGGATGTACCCACAAAGGGTCTCTCCGGCCTTCTGCCGGTAGTTCTTGAGATCTGATGGGTTCCTAGGATGCTTGTACATGCCCTAGAAGTTCCCCACGAATATCTCTTTCAGGTCCACCCAACTTTGGATTCTGTTGGGCGGAAGGTGTTCCAACCATGTCCGTGCCGAGTCGGCCAGGAACACCATAGTCTGAGGTTTGTTTCCCCAGAGTATTTCGGGATGTTGGTTGGTGATCAGTACCTTGGCGGGAAGGTGGCATTGAGGATGTGTCGCCCAAAGGCCTAAGGTCCCAGTAGGTCGGGGCTCAAGCTTCGGTCCTCGCCGCTGTCGTAGCGTCCGCCACATCGTGGGTGGTAGCCACGGCTGGCCCCCTCCCCCACATCACCGTGGGTACGCCTATGGGCGTCGAGGGTGTCGCGCGCGTCACGGTTGCGGCCGAGGCGCTCATTCATCAGAACCATGATGTGTGGCCTACCGCTTTGTGGCGCCCAGTGGACTGATGCGTCCTTGTCAGGTTGCTCTAAGGGCGTGCGTTGGTTGATGTCGAGCTCACGTCGCCGAGACAGCAAGCTCTTGGCTTGCTGCGTCGCTGCACGCTCGAGCAGCGTGTGAATCTCGTGATGGGCCCGACGCTCATTGGGCGTCGTGGCCCCTAGAAGCCCACAGAGCAAGGCACTGTAGCAGTGATGTTCTGGCTCGCCCGGGCGAAGTGTGGGAGGGCTTCATCATCCTCGATGATCCTCCGGTTCATGTCACGGGCCATGGCGCGTGCGCGCCCACCGTCCCCGTGGCACCCGATCCCATGATCGAGCTCCGTGTGTTCCTGCTCAAGATGGAGTCGTGCCTCCTTGAGCTCTCGGTGTTGGGCCTTGAGCAACTCCACCCGCAGGCAGGGTGGGGCCCCTGCATCACCCTCGACCTCATCGTCGAGGTCATTCATCAGGGTAGCCTCCTCTTCATGGATGCTTTTTGACGTGTCCTTCGGAGGTACCTGCCATGAAGCATTCACGAGAGGGGTGATGGCTTCCCCTGCTAGAGTCAGAGCCGAAAGGTGACTCCGACTCCTCTGCAAGGAGGTCGTGGAAAGACTCTATGACATATTCGGTCACCCCCATGAACTCGTCATTTGCAGGGGATGGAGGCATGTGTGACGCCATAATGTGGCCAACAGTCTCTACAGCATTGCGGAGACTGAATAGGAGCACTATCGGAGCACTCCGGATGAGGTATTTTGGGGGGAGGGGCTCTCCCTCGGCGAGCCATGCCATGACATTGGCGAACGAGAAGGTGAGGTGGCGTAGGTCCTCCCATGACGGTCGAGGTCCCAAGAAGGAGCCAAGCTGATGCTCTAGCCTTCCGTAGTCGAAGCCGATGAGCTGGCTGCTCCCAGGGGTGTGGGCCTCGGGTGCGTGCAGCCGTAGCTCCTCAAGCGCCTCGGCGATTGCGTCGAGGCCGGCGGAGTGGAGAGGCTGAATGATGATGAAGTCCAGGTCCTCGAAGCGCACGTGTGCGCCCGGGACCCAGGTGATGTTGTGACTAGCCATCCGAGGCCTGGTGTTGATGTCGAGACGCGCAAAAGGCCCCTACCTAGTGCACCAACTGTCGGTGTTTTGAGTAAACACCAACGAGTAAATTTGTATTATTGCGCGTCTGGCTTGGATGGTGTGCTAAGAGGACACGAGGTTTATACTGGATCGGACAGAATGTCCCTACATCTAGTTTGTTGCTACTGCTCGTGTTACTAGCACTGAAAAGTTCATAGTAGGGGTTATAAATAGAAGAGAGAGGGATAGGTCCCAAGTCTCTGATGGAAAGAACAAATTGGTGCCCAGAGCTTTGTCGCTGCTCGGCTGTGTGTTCGAGGTTCGATGCTAGTGGTTCTGATATGATCTGATGTGGTACGACGAGTTCTTGTGCGATGCGATGCCCCTTAATGGGACGCCCTGCTTTCCCTTTTATAGGCCAAGGGAAAGCACGGGTTACAACGGAAGAAAAGAGAAGAACGAGAGGGAAAGGAAGTCCTTTAGGGTCATTGGGCCTTTCTTTTCCTTTGTGTGGGGCCCGCTGACATGGCCGGTGGTGACAGGGACAACCCCACGTCGGGCGCCTATCCGCCTGATGATGCCATGCCCTGGCGTTGTCAGCGGGTCGTGACGTCCCATCCCGCCTCGGCGGGCGGCGCGGCGACCCAGCGTGCTGATCAGTGACCATACAGGGAGTAGGCAACACAGTGACCACGCGTCCGTCACTGTGGGCGATGTGAGTCCCCTAGAATGACATGTCATAGGGACGGGTCGTGTTGAGACATGACCGCTCCCTGCACGATGCCAGAAGTTTGACCTTGGGTTGTACTTTCTGGCCCGTGGTGGTTGGCGGCGACGTGAACTTCCGTTAGGAGCCATGCCCGAGGGATCGGGTGAGGCAGAGATAGCCCTCAAACATCGGGCGAGGCGGAGCCAGCTCTCAGACGTCGAGCGAGGCGGAGCCAGCCTATAGACGTCGGGCGAGGCGGAGCCAGCCCTCAGACATCGGGCGAGGTGGAACCAGCCCTTAGACGTGGGGCGAGACAGAGCCCGCCCTCAGGGGTCGGGCGAGGCGGAGCCCGCTCTTAGACATCGGGCGAGGCGGAGCCCGCCCTTAGAGGTCGGGCGAGGCGGAGCCCGCGGCCTTGGTATCGGTTGGAGCCGTAGTCGCACACTTGACTGCCTGGATGGATTAACGTATAATGACCATTAGCCCCTCCTCTTAGGGTACCCTAGTATTGGTCCCCAACAATACACTTGAAACGTGCATGTATAGCCCATTGCAACATATGCAACATTCCGATCTACTTTTGCAATATCCTTATGAAACAACTGCAATATACCTCTAAAACATCTGAAACATTTGAAATGTACTCTTGCAACATGCATCGTATCTCGATGCGGCCTCCTTCGTCGTCTGCACCGGGGGCGCCGCAGCCGTAGCAGGAGGCAAGGCCGGAGGGCTTCCGTGCCCGGGCCCGACGCTTCTCCTTGCACAGCGGCCTCAGTGGCTAGCTAGCAGCTGAGGGAGCGGTCACCACGTGTGGGCGCACGACGGTGCCCGCGTTGTCAGGCTAAGCGGGTCGCAGAGCAGAAGAAATAGCAGGAAGCAGCGGGGCGGCGCGGTGGAGCAGCGCGGAGTGACAGGCGACGGCAGAGTGGGCCGTAGAGCAGGAGCAGCGGGGCGACCGACGGAGCATGAGCAGGCGGGGTGACTGTCGACACGTGAAGCACAGCAGGACATGTCTCTCGTCTCCTTCTCCTTTCCTTATCCAACTGGTGCAATGGAAGATGCGGACGTGGATACCATAATTAAAAAACGAGCGGATGCTAAGCAGAGATCTATTGGGCTGGTATATAGGCCCCTGAATGGGCGTCCAAACGGACGGACACCTTGCACGTAGCATTTCCGTACACGGAAGGCTTAATCGAGTGTCTTGGAGTTGCCCTAGCATTACTCTTCCGTTACATCTGATGTTTTACACGGAGGAACTGAACCTCATTAAAAAAAACATCGTCTCTTTAGCTGGCTTGCGTATTTTTTTCAGTGTTTATACTTTTGTGTTCTTTGATTAGTAGATCCTTTTGAATCTAGATTTAACCGTGTGAGGAACCTTTGGCGCTTGTGATTGAGAATTGGCATACGGCGTGTTCGCTGGTTGGTTTCTAGGCTGGTTGGTGCTGATTTATTATAAAAGGAAAATACTGTTGGCTAATTGTATAAACCTGGCTAAAACCAACCAGCGAACTGATAAGCTAGAGACCGCTGTGAAGAGGCTCTTTGCGTCCTCTGAACGACCGTTTTAATGCTAGAATTGGGTTGAGTCATCTGTTTGTAAACTTCGATTGATTTTTTCATGGTGTTAAGTTGTAAAATGTGATATGATCCCTATTCTTTTTCAGGAAGCCGGATGTTTCTATTTATCTTTAAAAAAAACAATCCATGCCAATCTTGGTAGCTCTAGTAATTGTTCCATCTTCGAGAGACTGTCCGTACTCGCAAGCTGCAGAGCCCGGAACATTTTGCATTATCTAGAAAATTCATTCCATTCTCCTGCACCCAGACACAGCAAGAAGTCGAAAACCATGGTGCAAGACAGCAAGTGTTCAGATAATGTCAATTCTTGTCGCATGTCACCATCCCGTAGAAGCCTAAGAGCAGTCCACATGACGAACTCTCAATGGCAAATGTAACATGAAAACATTTGCACTGTCCATGATGATTGTTCATATTCCCTGCACTGTGGCCCAAATAAACTGTTGACCGAATTGACAGTGCTTCTCCCACTGCTGCAGTGCTGCTTGAGCAGTCTACAATTCCTTCAGCATCCCACATTGTAAGGCCCACTTCAATCTCCCAGCCTAAGAGCATTTTGTGGTTGGTGACTATTTCCTAACAGTTTCGATTGTGATGCACCAAACGGTCTAGATAACCAAATGGTGTACTAGCCAATCGCAAAGCACTGAGCATCAGTACCATCACCGCTTACAAATCCATTATCTGAAAAATTATTATACGAGCTAATATCTACTATGCAGAGTTTTAAGAACTTCAGAACAGACTGCACAACTAGCCATCTGTTGTCAGATCCCATGAAACTGATCATCAAGTTGTTAGTATAACACTTCAAGTCTTCACCCATCTTCTATCTTGTATGAGAAACAGCCATGGGCAGTGGGTTCGGACTGACATAGGCGAGTTCAACTTTCTGGGGTAGAAGGTGGTACCGGATGGACATCTCCTCGAATATTTTCTTCAACTCCATGACGAGCTCAGACCTCCTGATGTTCTTCTCCCGGATATTTTGAAAGTTCATGGTGTGCTGGACACACAGAGACATGTTGATCTTGTTCACATCCAAGATGTCCTTCAGGTTTACTGTGTGGACAGGGTGCCAATGTGTTGGTTTGCTCTCCAAGTACCTGAGAGTAAAAGGAACCAATGACAATTGATAATGTGAATTCTTCATAAACATGTGATTATACTAAGGTAACCTATTCGTTGCTGGTGTCATCTGCAGCTTCGGCTACCTCACATCGTTGTAATGTTATTCAGTCTCCCTCTCCCTCTCCCTCTCCCTCTCCTTCTCCAATTTCCTCTTTTGTGGACAAATTTGAATTGTATTCTCTCTCCCCCACTCCCCTCTTTGTAAAAATTCTACAAGGGTTTCCTTGCCCCCTGTAATCTTATTCCTTTTTTAATAAATAAAGTACAAGCTGCCTAAACTGGCTGACATAGTTTCTTTCAATAAATTTACAAATCTGAAGTTAAATATGAATTCAGGTCAAGTTTGAGAATTACCCTTTAATTTTGGACCTCAAAGCTCCAATGCTCTCAACTGAAGTTGAAACATCAATTGCAAAATCAATCGTGTCATACATGTTAGGGCTTCGGTAAAAGTTGCTGATTGGCTTTGTGGACAACACAGAATTCGGATAATATATCTTTTCGTTGTCATTCTTCAACAAAACAGTGGTTAATATATTCATTTCCTCGACAGTCATCTATCATCAGAGTACATTCATGTCAGCAACAGAACATGGGAAATCAATGGAAACAGGTACCAGAAAGGGTGATCTAGAAGTTACCTGTGTTCCGTCGATAACACAGCGGTCACCAACATCAAATGGATGCATGATGAATACAAATATAAGGGCCTCAAATACAGTCTTGCATGCATTCCCAAATATGAATACCACAACCAGAAGCTGGGACGAGATGACAACAAGGATCTTGGTTGTCGCGATGCCCATCAACAGTAGCGTAATGATGATGATTATAATGATGACTATAACACTGATGAGGTTGTGAAGTTGCATAACTGCGGTCTTTGTGTCATTCAGAGAATGTGCTAGTGATTTGCGATCGAGGTATGCTTTCACCTGGTAGTAAAACAAGATCAGGAAAGCAAACAGACGTCTTCCAATACAAGCCAAATGATTTCCAATGACTACATCAAAATTTACAAAACAAAACATATATTGCTAAATTTTCATTAGCATGTATCGTGTATTGTTACCTGTTTCAAGGAATCAAATGATTTGCAAGAACTAGAAAATGGAATGACTTCTAAATGCAGAAGTAAAAAAGGCAGATGACAATTACGCAGAAATCATATAATCCTCAAAATATGCATAACAAGGCTCAATACCCACAGTTACGACTGCATCGGCACACCAAATTAAAATTCAAGACACGAGACATGGGCCAACCAATAATATGTTCCTATGAATTCTGAAACAGAAGGAAAACAGAGATAGTAAATGCATTCATTTTTTTTTCCATTACCACCCAATTCTTTAGAGCAGACTTTTTTATCTTTCCGGTCTCTGATGCTCCCTCAAACATTGGAATCACCAGGTCCACCTCCTCCTTGGTGAAAAATTTCAGCAGATCCACCTCTTCAATGTGCCTATGTCAAAATTGAAAAGAATTGAGCATGTTGAGCCATGCATATGTAGACAAGAAATGGCTACTGGAAAGTTAAAGTCGTCCTCACTTATAGCCGGGCCTTGCGACATTCTTGAATATGGCATATGCCGCGACCTTGGCCTCCCATTCACTATTTATCTCTTTATCCTTCTGTTCCATGCCATCTACATCATCAAAGCTCTCGATAGTATTAGAAATGGTTGACAGCCTAGAGCTTCGGATTGCTGTGATGAGCCCTCTCATCGTCCATGCTGAGACCTTCTCCTGACTCATCATCCTGAGCTTGACAACATCGATCACCTCCGGCACGCCTTTCTCCTGCTTGTCCTTGGCCCTGCTGATGCTGACCCGCCCAAGGCCACTACCCTCCCGCCCCACATTCTCCGCCAGCTCCATCAACGGCGGGCCCGACAGCGTCTGCAGCACGTACTGATGGAACACGCTCTCTTGGATCCGATCGAAGAAGGTCTTCCGGTGGAACGTGGACGCCACCACCTTCATGAGGAAGGTCTTGACGAGCCAAATGACGGAGCCGATGAGCATGGAGGCGAGGGACCTGGAGACGTAGTTGAGGATCCTGGCGGTCTTATGGGAGCGGCCGACGTCGCTGTCGAAGAGCTGGGACCAGGCGATGAGCACGAGCGCGAACCAGAGGCAGACCTGGAAGCTCTTCTTGAGCCCGAAGACGAAGTAGAGCACCTTGGTGCGCAGCAGGAAGTTGCGCTCGACGACGAAGACGAGCAGCCTGACGAGCCACTGGCTGAGGAGGTGGCCGGAGAAGACGGCGATGACCAAGACGCACCACTTCCAGATCTCCGGCCCCCACAGGACGCGGCCCTGCAGGGGCGGCACGACGAGGCTGACGACGAGCAGGCCGAGGAAGAGGACGAGCACGCAGAGCTCGAGGCCGAGGCGGGCCCGGCGGCGGCAGCGCGCCGCGGACGCTGGCGCGCGGGAGCCTTCCTTGTTGCGGAAGAGGTCCTCGTCGTCGTCGGCCTCGGCGGGGGTGTGCGGGGTGGAGACGCCCGCGGCGGAGCGATGGGTCGGGGTGGCGGTCAGCGAGGCGGCGGCGGCGGGGTGGACCGGGCAGGGGTCGGCGGAGTCCGGGTGCGTCGGGGTGGGCGGCTCGACGAAGCGCGACTTGGGCTTGGCGATGGAGGAGCGGCGGCGGAGGAGCGCCGCGGGGGGCAGCGGCGGGCGCGAGGGACTGGAGGTCGGATGCTTGTCGGGGTTCTGCGAGAGTTTGGATGTCTGTGTCTCCGCCGGCGGTGGGTTCGGCTGCTGGTTATTGCTCGGGTGCGGCGGCGTTGGCGGCGGCGGGTGGTCGGGCGGGATGAGGAGGACGTGGTCCGCATTATTGGGCGGCGCGGCCGCCTTGGCCGTGGATGGGTCCATAGCACGTACGCCCCCGCGCGCGGCGGCGGGCCTGGTAACCTGGGTTCGGGGTCGTCTGACGGCGGCGGCTGAGCGGCAAGCGGGGAAGTGCGGCGGAACTGCGACCGGGACGGGTGTGACCGATTATTTGTGACGGGGTAGTGCGGCCGTGTGACGGCGTCGTGCGGCCGTGCAGGTGCACAGGTGCCGACGTACCGGGACGGGGCGGTGACCGTTTTTCGAAGTTTGAGCGAGAGAGAAAGCCCAGGGCGCAGGCCCACGCAGGTTGTACGACCAAGCGACCAGGCTGTAAAAGCCGAAAGGACTCGAGGACGATAAGGGGGGCCTCGTCTCGTGATCACGCGCAGGCCACGCTCTCGTCCGGCGGACCGGCACGCGTCCCGGTCGTCAGTCGTGAATTTTTTTATTTTTAACATTTTTTAAACTAATTTTAAATCTAATACTGTTTGTTTTTTATTTTCAAAACTAACATTTTTTGTCGCGCCTATTGCCATGGCGCGGCGAAACGCCTGTGTCGCGCCATACATGGTGGCGCGGCGGGAGGATGACGTGGCGAAGACCGGGGGCGCTGACCAGTGATGTGGCAGGGTCTGCCGCGCCACAGATCAGAGCGTGGCAGAGCTAGGTGCGCCCATCCGCTTCTGCCGGCTGCCGCGTCTGCATGTACGGCGAGCTCAGGACCTAACATGAAAAGCGACCGGTGCCAGTTAAGTCCCAAACAGTGGGTGCACGGTACGCCAGACATGTCCGGTGCCAGTAGTAGTACCCACACTTTCTGTCTCTGACTCTAGCTCGCATGCTCTCTCCTCTCGTTGTCGTTATGGATGGATGGATGGATGGATGATCTGACGTTAAATAATGGAAACAGCACGGATGTCACCTCCAGACTGCCTAGCTAATCTAATCCCCTAGCAAAAGCATCACATGATGACAGGAGTAGTTAGCATCGCACTAGCTCAGCACTATATCTACACTAGTACGTCTACCACTAGTAACCTAACCTATTTTTTATTTGGTAATACACCAATTTATCCACAAAATTAGTTCAATTGTTGTAAATTTATTTGGTGTCTATGTTTTTATACATATTTTCAACTATTAGCATGGTATTTGAACTTTTTCTATTGGAACTTCTTCGTCGAATTTAAGACTTATTTTTTTATTTTGTACTTAAATTCCGAGTTGCAGGACAAATTTAACGAGTGTTCACTGAATTACTAAATTACTAAATGGATTTTACCGAATCATATATGGAAATTTTAGTGCGGCATACCCCATGAAAAAATCATAGATCCGCCACTGGGAACAAAGGGTGGTCTCGTGGCGAATTTGGTGGTCATCCAGTGCTGACCCACCTTGATCGCAAAACAGCTAAGTAGTGGCAACAAAAAGAAGTGCAACTTTAGATAGCTGAAAAGTGTTGCAATGAGTGGCAAGAATTCGGTGGTCATCCAGTGGCGGATCCAGCATGGGGGCTGAACCCCACTACCCCACGCAGACAATGCAGAATCCCCGACCCCCACCGGTTGACTCTGGATCAGCCACTAATCTGAACATTCATATTAGTCGGTACTATTTTTTGCAATATATGAGTTCACTAAGGGAAAATGTATCTCCAACGTAAGTTTCACAATGATATCCGTTGGTGGCGTTTGGATACAGGGATATAGGGGGTGGGATAGGAAAAAAGAAATGGATGAACGGCTAGGATTAAATGAGACGTAAAGAATGGATGATTATGATATAATTTTCTATATCCCATTCCTTATCCCTATCCCTATCCAAACGAGCCGTAGATGTAACCCATACAAAGAAAGTGAACCATAAATTCCTGCCTAAAACTTGCCTGCTGTTTGAAAATGCTCAGCTTATTGCTAGCATATCGAGGAGAACAGAACACAGATGACTGAGGAATGTTTGAAAAACTTCCGAGTTTCTTCATCATGAGTTGCCATAACTCCACCCTGCAAAAGCACAAGAAGGTTTCTTACATATACTACCACAAGGAAATATTTGCAAAAGGAACATATTTGCAAAAGGAAGGAACAACATGTTTCAATAGATTCAGAAAGCACATATTAAATTTGCATTTGTCTAAGATGCATGGTCATGGTTTAAGGCAAATTGAGAACGGGGTCCACGGATTTAACAGAATGTTTTCACATTCTGTTACCAACTTGAAACTGGCAATTCTTTGTGATTAACGTTTTGAACTTGGCCCAATGTATAGGTTGACTCAAGTCCACTATGCCACAGTAAACTCATATATACATGGACCAGCATCCACGGATTCCTTGCCATTATTAAGTCGACTGCTGACAACTCGACATCACATAAACTGGGAGGTAAAAGAAAACAAGATTGTGGAACCTCACCGTCTTGATGAAGAATTTGTCATGCGAAGTCTTATCATCCCACACAAGCAGGCACACTCTGACACCCTCATTCGACTTGAACTTGAGCAGCTCGCCAAGCGTAAGATCGCCACCCTCGGGCAATGGCCGCGACGGCAATGGTTCGCGCACAAGCCGCACCTTATCGTACACCGATCAGCCGACGATATATATCATGTGGTGCGCCTCTAGGATGGAGTGACAGATGTCCTCCTAGCACGTGTTATGCTGGAACGTCTTGCCGTTGTCGAGCTCGAGCTAGTGCGAGTGTAGATGTAGTGCTGAGCTAGTACGATGCTAGTGGTAGACGTACTAGTGTAGATGTAGATGTAGTGCTGAGCTAGTACTAGCTAGTGTGATGCTAAGATAAATTGGTGTATTACTAAATAAAAAATGGGTTAAGTTACTGGTGGTAGACGTACTAGTGTAGATGTAGTGTTGAGCTAGTGCGATGCTAGCTACTTCTGTCATCATGTGATGCTTTTGCTAGGCGATTAGATTAGCTAGACAATCTGGAGGTGACATCCGTGTTGTTTCCATTATTTAACGTCACACCATCCATCCATCCATCCATAACGACAGCGAGAGGAGAGAGCACGCGAGCTAGAGTCGGAGATAGAAAATGTGGGTACTACTACTGGCACTGGACAAGTTTGGCGCACCGTGCACCCACTGTTTGAGACTTAACTGGCACCGGTCGCTTTTCATGTCAGGTCATGAGCTCGCCGTACATGCAGGCGCGGCAGCCGACAGAAGCGGGCGGGCGTACCTGGCTCTGCTGCGCCACCGATCTTGGTGCGGCTCTGCCGTGCCCTGATCTGTGGCATGGCAGGTCCTGCCACGTCACCGGTCAGCGCCCTTGGTCTTCGTCACGTCATCCTTCCGCTGTGCCACCATACATGGCGCGGCACAGACGTTTCGCCGCGTCATGACAATAGGCGCGGTCAAAAATGTTAGTTTTGAAAATAAAAAACAAACTGTGTTAGATTTAAAATTAGTTTAAAAAAATGTTAAAAAAAATCTCAGTCGAGGCGTTTGTCGCCTCGTAACCTTCGCCTCGCAGCCTAGGGCCGGGTTTCACGCTCTGACTTTCGGCGGGTAGAAATGGGAAGCAAAATCCGGGGTCACTGACATCGCGCACCAGGCACCACTGTGGTCAGTGGAGTGTGTGGCCCTAGTCATTTGTAGGCCAGATCAAATGTCTCCTGAGTGGCTCTAACAGTAACTGGTACAACTACTACAGCCCAGCTTGAGCTCCTCGCCACCACATCCAATTTTCAAGTGCCGTTGTCAGGGGCAACTTTGCGTTTCGTTTTCAAGACTTCAAGTTATTAGTAATCATACGTACTTATTTAAAAAAACTAGCAATAATAATTAGACTAAGAGGGTGTTTAGATGAGTTATATATTCTCTCAAAATAATACAGTAAAGCACTTAGGCCCCGTTTGTCACACCTCCTTCATTAGTAAAGCTGTTTTTTTAGGGTTTTAGCTTTACAAACAGCTTTCTTGGTGAAACTAAAGCTGTTTTGGTGAATTATTTGACAAAACAGCTTTGCATATAGATTTTTGTTAAAACATGCTCTCACATAATCCCACATAAGGCCTACAAGTGTGAGGTGAACATGTGAAAAACTACTATTTTTCATCTTTATCCTCGCACATCCCCATGTGAGAGCACGATTTAAGAAGTTTCATGGACAAAGCTGTTTTCAAAAGACCTGTTTGGCAAAAAAAAAAAATTGCTCACAACAGCTCATTAAATTGTTGGTGAAATTGTGGTAGACACGGCCTTAAAGCACTCCCATCCAAGAAAATACTAGTTGGTTTCCATATTCAATAATTAAGGTACCAACTAAGCAAAATAGTGACGTGATATTGTAACTAATGAACAAGAGAGAAGGAAATGGTTTGTTAGACAAGAAATAATGTCCAAGCGAGAACCAGGATATGAAAAGATATGATAGGTAGATGATACGACATAGATGATATGTGATTGGATAAATTTTATTTTGAAGAAACCGTCCATTCAGAATATGATTTCGATTTGCAATATCTTCGTGGCTTGGAAAGTATAAAAACTATCTCATAGTCTTTGGGTTAAGACGCCCTTGTTCCATCTAAACAGGGGATAATAAGGTCTATACTCAAATTCCCTCACCAAATTTTAAGAATGTCAGTATGTAACTAAAACTTGATAATTGGAAAAAAAACATTATATAGTCGCCAAAAACTTTTTTGTCCCTACTAGATAATAAGGTGTATACTTAAATTCTCCTACCAGATTTTAAAAACCTTAGTATCTAGCTCAAACTTGATAATAGAAAATTAAATGTTATATTAGCAAAAGGACCTTTTTGTCCCTAACTCTTCGATGCCTCAACTCCGGCTTGTCCCCGTTGCCACATTCGCCACACTCTCAACAAGCCATGATGTGTTGCCACTAGAGTTTTTTTTAAGGTGTTGCCACTAGAGTTGGACATGGAACCAAACCCGAATTACCTAAATTATCGGTCTATTCTGGTATCGGGGTTTGGCTTCAGTCCAAGAAAATGTTTAGTTTAAATATGGGATGGGTTATGCTTGGATTTTGGACCTGTGTAGCCCGAATTGAACCATAAAAAAGAAATATACATAAACCCTCCTACAATAACCCTTTCAGTCCAAGAAACTTTGTAGACATCTTCTTTTCATCGTGGAGAAGGTCCGTGACAAATTTGGTTTTAGGCCCTGTTTGGCATGGCTCCAACTCTGGGTGGAGCTGCTCTACTCCAGAACTCCAGGTGGAGCCAGCTCTAGATGGAGTTGGAGTTGTCTGATGGAGGTGTTTGGCTGGAGGGTGTCCCCAGCTCCAGAAAAGCGGAGTTTGAAGGTGAATTATCATTATTGCCCCCCACTTATGGTCCCACCTGCCATCCTCATATTCTCCTTTTTCTTATCCGTTGAGCGGATAAGACATCGATCAGAGCCTTTCTTCCCCCCGTCTTTCTCTCCCCTCCCAAATCGAGCCAGCCAGGGCCTCCGTGCTTGTCTCCCCGCTCTCCTCCGACACCGCACCGGAGCGCGCCGCGGAGATCAACCTCTCCCTGCCCGGGGACGCCTTCGACGCCGTGGGCCGCGCCAAGGCGGCGCTGGAGTCTGCCTGCCCCGGCGTGGTCTCCTGCGCCGACGTCCTGGCGCTGGCGGCGCGGGACCTCGTGGCTCTTCGCGGGCAAGGGACTCACGGCCCGGGAGATGGTGGCGCTGGACTTCGACCCCACCGTCTCCATCTTCAACGACATCGTCACGCCACGGGACTTCGACGAGGCCTACTACAAGAACCTGCCCCACGGGCTGGGCCTGCTCGCCTCCGACGCCGCCATCTGGGAGTACCCGCCCACCCGGGTGTTCGCGCAGCAGTACACCGCCAACCGCACCGCCTTCTTCGAGGACTTCGCCGCTGCCATGCAGAGGCTCGGCGCCATCGGCGTCAAGACCGGGCGCCAGGGCGTCGTCAGGCGCCGCTGCGACGCGCTCGACTGAGTAGGCGAGAGGAGAAAGAAAAGAACGTAACGGTTCGCAGCCAAATGTGTGTAATGAGTGGCAGTGGTGGGTAATTACCCACCAACTCCACGAGGAGGTTTAAAAGATGAGGTTTTGGAGCAGCAAAAGAGGTGCTCCAAAACTCCATCTCTATTTGCACTATAGCTCCATGGAGTTGGCAGCTTCATAGAGTTTTGGAATAGGGGTGTTTGGCTGTATTTTTTGTTGGAGTTGCTGGAGTTATGGAGTGGAGCCATCCCAAACAGGCCCTTAATTGGACTTGATTTGATTGGGATTTGGATTTCTTTTCTTTTGGCCTGGGGTGCAGTCAAAAAAACATGCCAAGCCATTTTTTCTGCTGCAGCACTTTGCAACTTCGCTGTGTTCTGCTTTTGTGCTTCTGTCGATGAAATCTGGTGAGCAGTCTATCGATGGGTATACCCACGGTAGTAGATGAATCGGTGAAGATGCGCGTGATACGAACCAGATGGTAACAGAGACATAAGACACAAGATTTATATAGGTTCAGGCCGTCAGCTTGACGTAACACCCTACATTTTATGCTCTGTTATTTTGTATTGATTGTATATCATATTCGATATATCCCGTCTAGGGGACCCCTGCCTCTCTTTATATACTTTGAAGGGGTAGGGTTACAAGGAAAATATCATATTTGATATTATATAATAAATCACATCTTCATGTAGTCTTGCAGTGCACGTCTTGATCTTGTGGGCTGGGCCACATTTGGTGATGCGGCCCATGTTTTGTCTTGTGGGTACTGGGGGGCATACCCCCCACAGTTAGTCCCTGAGCGCCTTGTATCCTTTGAGCAATGCTGTCTTGAACAAGTCCGAGCAGTTTAACGTGAAGCCGATCAGTTTAACCGATGATTTGAGCGGTGGAAGTCAAACCCGACCAGTTTAATTGGTGAACTGAGTGATGAAAGTCGAAGCCGACCGATTTAACTGGTATGTAGATTTCGGACTTATCCAAGTAAGGCTTGTCAGAAGGATGTAAGGGCTCAAGATAAAAATTTAAAAATTCTCCACCTTAGACGAAGTGTAGCCACTTAGACTCCGTTTGCGAGGAATTATCCATGATTTAGTCAATAAGGAGGGTAAATCAAGAAAAGAGCACTACATTCACCGCTAGGTGAAGTGTAGCCACTTAGTCCCCGAGCCTGTTGTAAGATGAAGAATGAATCTTGTAGTAGGGTCAAAGAAAATAAATCTGAAAGCTTATCGACATTATCTGACATGTGCGTATTAAGACCCCAGAAGTGCTACCCAAGATCAGCACCTTGATCCGAACAACATGGAACAAATTGATAGCACACCGATGAGACGTAGCAAGATTCGACCGCCAAGGGAGTCCCCAGCTTAGCTGTCGACTCTTGCACGAAGAATCCGAACGCCAAGAAGTCCCTAGCTTAGCTGGCGAGCCCCTAGCGTAGCTGACGATGAAGCGATGGACAATCCGACCAGTTGGTTGGCGAAGAATCAAGCACCGAGCAGCCCAACCAACTAGTTGGCGGCGAAGTGAGTGCCGAGTAGAAGTGAACACTGAACAATCCGACCAACTGGTCGGCGACAAAGTCCATGAACCTAGTGGTCCGACCAGTTGATCGGCGGAGAAGTCCGAAGGCCAGGTGGTGCGACCACCCAGACGATGATCCTGCAATAAATATGTAGAATGAGTAGTACATGATGTAAAAATAAATATATGAACTCGGCGATGAAGGCAGCAGAGCGGAATAGATAGACATTATGTTTGTATGAAGTGTTCATATTTTAAATATGAGTAACTTCCTGCCAGTTGGTTCTGTATCGCATCACCAGCCCCGACTAGCCCATACTCCACAACGTAGAGTGTTTAGCACCCGTTTACGCGTAAGAGCACATGCGTCGTCGAGAAGCCACTGCCGACCACCCATAACGCAGAGGGCTAGCGCTCGTGCACGTGTAGGAGGGAGATCGAGGACAAGGCCGCTTCTGGATAACACAAGTGAGAACGTGGCTGGTCGGTGAGTTGATGAAGAATATCTTAAATATATTGTAAACATTAAGTTTTCTTTTGAAAATGTGTTTATATTTAACATAAACTGCCCCGAGCTGTTAGTTTGTTGGTTGAGTCCCCAACCCCGGCTATCCCGCACCCCATGGCGTAAAGAGCTTAGCTCCTATGCATGCTTATGAATATAGGCATCACTGAGGAGCCGCTGCCGACCACCCATAATGCAGGCGACAGGCGCTCGTGCACGTGTAGGGAGAAGCCAGAGACAGGGCCATCTCTGGAGAGCACAAGCGTAAACATGTCTGTTCGGGGAGCCGTTGAGGCAAAAGCGTATGCCATCTTTAAGATGGTATACATGTAAAAATAATTTATTTAGAAAAGCCAAAACGTCTTATAATTGAAAATGGATGGAGTACATGTCAGCATGTCAAACATGTGATTATGTGACTTTATTCCACTTACTTCGGTATTTTAAAAATAAAATAATTACTACCTTAGCTTCATCACTAGATAACCTTTTTTGATTTATCTTTGAGAAGCTTATTCGACAGGAATAAAAGTCACAGACACAGTATATATAGCAGTAAAGTTTGAGTTAGAGCAGCTCAGACGAAGTGGCACCAGAGGAAATGGAAGAAAATTAGAATGCAGCTAACTTGGAGTGCCAGCAGAGGAAGCGGAAGAAAAATGGCTCACTTGATGCTATAACGGTTATTTCCGCCACAAGATTAACACCGTTTAAAGGGAAATAGATGGAAGTGGCGTAAGAGAAACAAAAGTTCAGAACAATCGCCATTTTCGTTTAGCTTATAAACCGTATTTTTTTTAGCTAATAAGCAATATTTTTCTCTCACAACAAATCAGTCAATCATACTTTTAACCATGACTTATCAGCCAAGCAAACAATACAAATATTGCTGAAGAGTGAGGACCGTCGAACTTTTTTTTTTGAATTTTTTATCTTTACGATGGCTCAGCGATAAAAAAGACTCTATTTTACTGGACAGCACGCAAGTACCAGAACTCGCAGAAGTCAGCAGCCCAGCAGGCTTCCTTCCATCCCTCCAGAATTCACAGATCCTGATCGGCCTGCCTCTCAGTCGAAGTATCGATCTGAGCCCGGCTTCCTCCTCGATCTCGCCGCCGCCGCGGCTCCGTCCTCTCAAATCAAAGCCAATATGCAGAAGGTATACAAAACACACAGATCTCGGCTCTCAAATCTGAAATCCTAATTCTTTTTTTCTTAGACAAGTCTGAAATCCTAATTCGTGCGTATAACATGTTCATGCTCGCCGGAAATCTAGTCTTACCTGTTTCAGTTCGGTCGACCAAACTTTTTGTTGGGATATCCGTTCATGGTCTGTTCGCATGTGTGTCCAGCACAAGGTCGCGTTGTGCCAGCTCGCCGTCACACCGGACAAGGACGGAAACATCACCCGCGCGCGCGCCCGCGTCGAGGCCGCCGCGGACGCCGGCGCCAAGCTCGTCGTCCTGCCGGCAAGTCGTCCGCTCCCTCTGCCAGTTACTGACGTGTTTACTGCCTCAAACCACAAATCGCTAACTACTGAGCATACTGAAAGTGCTAGTACAGATTAAGGCCTGATCAGCTGAAAGCAGCTGGCAGCAGAAGTTATAAGCATTGCTTCATTGGCAGCGTTCCTCTGCTTTTGCTTCAGGAAATATGGAGCTGCCCGTATGCAATGGAGACACTGCCAAGTTACGCCGAAGACATAGACGGCGGAGAGTCGCCGTCCATCTCGATGTTGTCGGAGCTCGCCGCTGCCAGAAAGATCACCATTGTAGGTGGATCCATCCCTGAGAAGGCGTCTGGGAAGGTGTTCAACACCTGCTGTGTTATCGGACCAGATGGACAGATATTGGCCAAGCATAGGAAAGTAAGTACAGTAGCTGGAGAGGCTGTTGTCTGGATCCAGATATTAATGTGTAATTTTCAGCTGGTAATTGGATCGACCTGCATAGTGGTTGCTAAAAAATGGGCAATTTCAGCTGCATTTGTTTGAGATTGACATCCCAGGAGACATTAAGCTCAAGGAATCTGATACATTCACAGGCGGGCAAGAAACTACTATAGTCGACACAGGTACGTGGTAAACTGGTAACTTCAGTTCAGAGATATATTACCATGATGTATCTTTCTTGTACGTACTAGCATATTTGTGGCGACATTTTAGGGTTTGTCAAATAAGTCACCTACTTATAAGTTAAAAAGTGAAATAAGTGACTTATTTTATCAAACACCACCAACTTATAAGTTACCTCTGCTTATAAGTTTTAAGTTGGTTCACCTCTGCTTAAAACTTATAAGCCCCCTTTTTCCTGCGTGGGGCCCACAGCTTATAAGTCATCTACAACCAAACAGGCATGACTTATAAGTCACTGGTTTTCAGTCATCCGACTTATGGAAACCAAACAGGCCCTTACTATGCACCTGTGATAGTTTCATGTCTGTTACTGTAACTGTTATGCACCAGCAGAGTTCTCTGAGATTTTGTAAAGCTGCAGAAGTACATTTACAGCGCACACACTTATGTTGGACGGATTGGCATAGGAATCTGCTTCTGTTTTTGTGATAACGCATTCTGCTAGGAATCTGCTTCTGTTTTTGTGATAGCTTTCTGTCACATGCGTTACAGATGTTGGACGGATTGGCATAGGAATATGCCATGATATCCGGTTTCCAGAGCTTGCAATGCTGTACAGATCAAAAGGTATGCTTCACCATTTTTTGTAGGATGTGCTGTGCTACATTGCTTCCATGCAGTGCTAGATCCTCTCCAATTTTCCATGAACGGCTTAACAGGTGCGACTTGCCAAACCAGGTGCACACCTGATATGCTATCCTTCTGCATTCAACATGAGCACCGGGGAGCTTCTGTGGGACCTCATGCAGAAATCCAGGTTCGCTACAGTGTCACAGCTTTTCCAGCCTTTTTCTCTTCATCAGTTTTCAGTTCTGCTCTCTGTGTCACCACGATCACGATGCCATCAGAAATAGTAGTAAACTTTTTGTTCAAGTTGGGATGAGAAAAATCCATCTCTTCATGTACCATCAGGGCCGTTGATAATCAGGTACAGACTAAATACCCTCTTCTGTCGTTGTGCCAAAACTGTACGTGAAGTGAAGGCAGCGATGCTGAATTTTTCTTGGTTCCAGTTGTTTGTAGCAACCTGCTCGCCGGCGCGAGACCCTAACGCGAACTCGGGCTACATGATCTGGGGCCATTCGAGCCTCATCGGACCAGTGAGACACAACAACCATTTGCAGTTTTGCATCTTCTCCCAATTGATAGTTTCGGTTCGACAGGATCAGTGGCTAATTTATTTTTGCAATCTATTCAGTTTGGCGAAGTGCTTGCGGCAGCTGGGCATGAGGAAGCGACCGTCATCGGCGAGATCGACCTCTCCACGATACAATCTACAAGGCACGCGATATTAGAATTAAGAATTTAAGATTCACACACTCGATTTTGGTTGCTCCTGTGTTTGTGGTTTGATCAAGGGAGAACATTTGCAGGGAGAACCTTCCGTTGGAGATGCAGAGCAGAGGAGACCTCTACCGATTGGTTGACGTTCTGGTCAATGACTCGATGAAATCGCGCTCTGAGACTGTCTCCAAGAAGACTCGTATGTGCACGTAAATCCAAAATAGGGAACAGAGACATAAAATCAGTCTTCTACATGCTATGTATATGGGAGATCTATTTCGGGTTGTCTGATAGACACAACCTAAATATGAACATCTTTTTTCCGAAAACTCATTTGTAGAAAGGATTCTCTTTTGTATCCTGTTGTTGGAGAAGATGTCGAATATGTATTGAATCATTTGACTATAGCGCTACCCAAAGATCAAATAGGTCTTGTATTTGGGTGTTGATGATTGAGATAGTCTGAGTTGTGCCGCGAGATGCCTACCTAGATGGTGTTTGGATCTGGTGACTAAAATTTAGGAGGTGTGTCGAGAAGATGTTGCATATGATGTTCGGATACTAATAAAAAAACAAATTCCATAATCCGTTAGTATTCCACGAGACGAATTTGTTAAGCCTAATTACTTCGTCATTAGCATATGTACTGTAGCACCATATTGTCAAAACATGATATAATTAGGCTTAAAAGATTCGTCTCGCAAATTAGTCGCAAACTATACAATTAATTTCGTAATTAGTCTATATTTAATACTTCGTGCATGTATCTAAATATTCGATGGGACAACGACTAGAATTGAGAACGACAACCAAACACCACCCTGGTCACCAGTTGGAAACTTCACATGTTGGACATGTGCATCGTACTTTTTTTTTTTGTGTCTTCGTCTCAGCGTTCAGAAAATCTGTCAGAGATAACTGATCTCCGGTGTCAAGTCTGTCTCTGTCAACTTGTTTTTAGGGCCTTGTTTAGATGCCACCAAAATTCCAAGTTTTTTCACTCTCTCTCCATCACATCAATTTTTAGCCGCTTGTATGGAGTATTAAATGTAGGTAAAAAAATAATTAATTACACAGTTTAGTTAGAAATCACGAGATGAATCTTTTGAGCCTAGTTGGTCCACGATTGAACAATATTTGTCAAATAAGACGAAAGTGGTACTATTCATCGGGTTGAAATTTTTTCAGCATCTAAACGAGGCCTAGGATGTGTTGTATCGCAATTGAAAACTCTGAACTGTACTGTAGGACAATTGATAGACGTGCCATGCTTTAGCGCACAGCTGTGTACGAAGAAATCTCGAAGCCAAACCATTGTCTGCTGCATCCGAAGTGTGCCATAACTAACATATATTGCAGTATAAAGACAAGAAGAAATATTGAAGCCCAACCATAATCTGCTGCATCCGAAATGTGCCATGACTAGCATATATTGCAGTATAAAGACAAGAAATATTGAAGCCAAACCATAATCTGCTGCATCCGAAATGTGCCATAGCTAGCATATATTGCAGTATCGGCAGCACTAGCTCCCCGGAAGTCCGGACGCCCACGGTTGCTCCACCCCGTCCACTTGGACGCGGCGCCCGCGCCGGCTCTATTTTCCGCGCTCGTATCCGAACCGCTCACTTCAGATCCGCTGAACACGCTGCTCGGATGATTTACCCCCGCCTCTTCCACACTCGCACGACGCCCGTCTCTTCCAGGCCGCTCAGAAGACTCATCCTCGCCTCTTCCACAACAGCACCGCGTGCCTCCTCTCCCCGCCGCCGCCGCCACCCTGTGCCTCGTGCACACGTCGGTGACCGCGGCATGGCCCTGCCCGCCCTCATGGACACCAACGTCGGTGATTTGCACTTGTAACATAACACAGTCAAATGCAACATACATTTGAAACATATGAAACTTTTGGGACATACGCTTGCAACATGTGTATGAAACATATGCAACATCCAGATAAAACAAATGCAACATGAAAAAACACTTATACTGCAACATAAACTGAAACAGCTGAAACATTTGGAACATACTGTTGCAACGTATGTGTGAACACATATGCAACATCTACATAGAAAATGATTGCGACATACGTCTGAAAATAAATGAATCATTTTGAACAAACACTTACAACATGCTTCTGAAACACGCGCAACATATGCAAGATGTGCAACATCTCTCGATCTACTTTTGCAATATCCATAAGAAACAACTGCAACATAACTTTGAAACGACTGAAACATGCATTTGCAATATAGGCAAGGGGAAGCCTGGGCCGGTCGATTGCAACCATTGTCGGCGACGAGCGGTGGCGCACGAGCACCACCGCCACCGGTACCGAGCTTTGGCTCGGTAGCGATGGTGGGGGATGGGAGGCAAGGAGCGCCATGGGCGCGCGAGGTGGGGGGAGCTCGGTTGCCGGGGTGAGAGGGCGCCTCCGAGGGTGCGGAGGGTGCCGCACCGGGGTGGAGGAGAGCCGCGCACTCTCCCGCGACACTGCCGTGCCACCTTCATGGATCTCTCC
This sequence comes from Miscanthus floridulus, assembly GCF_019320115.1. NCBI lineage: Eukaryota > Viridiplantae > Streptophyta > Magnoliopsida > Poales > Poaceae > Miscanthus > Miscanthus floridulus. The sequence continues at coordinate 33,545,898 of NC_089597.1, read as the reverse complement.
CAGGGTGGGGGAGAGGGCCACCAGATCTGTGGGCGTTGGGGGCACCCAGTGGGGGAGGATGCCGGACGTTTGTGCGCTGCGACAGGGGATGAGGAGCGCGGAACGGGTAAGGGCAGTGAGTGGAGCGAGGCATCTGGCCTTCCGAACGTCTTAATAGTAGCATTAGTGTTGCAGTATACGTACCAAGCGTACCTAAAATAGGTGTTCAATCTCTTCAGATTTAGGCCCTGTTTGGGAGCTGAAAAACTCCAGGAGAAGCTTTCTGAAGTTTCTATGTTTTTTAATACAAAGTGCAGCTTTTGGAGTTTTTTTCAGCTTAAAAAAGCTAATCCCTCTGTCTAAAATTAAAAGTCATTTCAATTTTTGTGTAGAGTCAAACCATTCTAAATTTGACCAAATTATTGAGAGAATTGTAAAAAATTATGACATCAAACAGGTATACTATAGAAATATAATTAAATAAGAATTTGATGATACTTTTTTAGTAGATGTTTTGACTCTTTAGGAATATTGAAATGACTTATAATTTGAGATTGTTTGGAGGAGCTTCTAGTTTTTCGAACTTTCTATAGAAAAGCTTAAAGCTCCCAAAACAGGACCTCAAACGGATAGAATATGAGAATTTCTTGAAACAAAAGGGACAAGCAAAGGGAAAAAGAAAAAGGAAAAATCTTTTGTTCTTTTTGGTCCAGCAAGACGGCCCCCCGGCGAGAAGCCCAAACCACAAGTGCGACGAACGCAGGCCCGGCCCACAGAACCAGTCTGACTTGAAATTGAAATACAAACAAGAATGTAGAGTCCGTGCTCTGCAACCCTAACGCCATTCAAGATGACGCTTCCAACCCTAGCCCCCCTACCAAACGCAGAAATTCCACGTTCACACGTACCCTACGTAGGGGTATATCCGTCATTTAATACCTCTGCCCCCACCACCCCGCGTTTACGCACACTGACACACTAGCCGCCTCGGCCGTAAAACTCGTGCACAGCGGCCACCAGCAATTCCCTTCCCTTCCCTTGGAAAACCACGCACCCACCGAGCCCGGCCGGCCCCAACCACTCCAACCAAACCAAACCCAAACCCACTCTCCCCCGAAACCCAGGGCCTCGCGTCGTTTGATGCGATTCCGGCGGCGATCGCGAGCGCCTCCACCACCACCCGCTCCCCCGTCTCAGCGTGCGTTCGGGCGATCTCCCCTCTCGCGGCGGGCATGGCTGGCGGCGGCGGCGGCGCTCGCGGCTCCGACAGGGCGGGGGCGGCGCGCTCGCCCACCACCACCACGGCGATCCAGTCCACCATCCAGTCGATCAAGGAGGTCGTCGGCGGCCACTCCGACGCCGACATCTTGGACACCCTCCGCGAGTCCAACATGGACCCCAACGAGACGGCGCAGAAGCTGCTCAATCAAGGTCCCCTTTCCTCTCCCCTGTTCCCCCCGATCCGGGTCGCCTCGACTCGATCGATCTCGTACCGGTGCCGGGAGCTAGGGTTTTGGGGCGCTCGCTGAGCCGCATTGGGTCGGCTCTGCCGCTTCAACCGTGGGGGCGCAGGGGATTCCCGCGTACGGTCTAGGGGTTTCGATCTATGGGGATTTGGGGAGGCTCTGGTAGGAGGCTCAGCGTTTATTGATTTATCGATTAATGATACTATATCACGAGGGTCGTGATTTTGATTAGCCAATGATGTCCGCATATATTAATGGTACTCTTGCTCTTGCTGGGCCAAATTGTTAACTATAGTTGTTGGGCTACTTGTATTTTCGTTTTCTATTCTATATATGTTGTAAATTTGTAAAAGGTAGTGCTTACTATTGCTTACAGGGCGTGGGTTCTAACCGGCTTGTAAAATTAGATATTGTAATGGTCTCCATGATTTTTTTGGGGAAGTAAATGAGCTTTGACACGCTGATATGTGGGATGTTCATGTTTATTATTTGATGGATGAGAGATGCCATTGTTTCCAATATATATTGTCTCTAGTAGTAAATCTTCTCATGTTTTTCTTTGTGATTATAATTCGTCGTTTGTTTGTACCTGCAGACCCATTTCACGAAGTGAAAAGAAAAAGGGACAAGAAGAAAGAGGTATACATTTGCTGTTTGGGTAATTTTTCAGTGTAACAGTAAACTGAAGGATTAAACCTAAAGTCGTTTCCTTTTTGTATTGCTCCTTTTTGTTTGTAGCATTGCTTATACATATTTTTCTTGCAATGTTAGGCTTCTCGTGATGTTTTGAAACAATCTAAATCAAAAAGGCACATTTGGGGTTCTATGCCCTTAAATTGCGTACACAGAGTCACTCAATAGGCTAGCAAAAGAAAACCTGGCCTCCAAAGTCCAAATACTAGATGCAAGTTTGACTTAGGACAAAGCTAAAATGACTTGCAATTCGAACAGAGGGAGTAGGAGTAAGATATGATGAGACATACACATTGCTTCTGCACAAGACGATGCATTCCACAACACTTTATTTACTCTTATGTGTCCCTCTCTTGCTTTTTTCCTTGTCATCCCCTGACCCTACCTTGTGTGCGAGCTTTTGGCACTGGCTATGAAGAAACAAAATTAGTTCTTTATCAATTGAGGAAACATGTTAGGTTTATTGCTTCTTTGTTAAAGTGTGTAATGCATGTTATGAAGCTTCAGTAATGCTGAAAATCATACATTGCTATTCTTTTATTCTCTGTTGCGCTGAAAAAATATTGCATTGTTAGAGTACTGGCCAGAAGAGCTTTGCTGATAGTACTGCACAAGTTGAGCAGAACTCACAATGGATGAAGCCACACACACAAAGGATGGAAAATGATCAAAGAAGAACTCCCAATCAGGGTCAGATGTCAGGTAACATAATTGAGGGCCACCATTTGTAATTCTGATCTTATGTTTAGTAACATAGAGTAGATATGCTTCTTTTGCTGCCAAGATAGTTCCAATTATCTTTATATATTTCTAGCAATCCAGCTTCTAGACAATGATGAAACATATAGCTTCCTGTTTTCCATGGCAACCTTGTTTGTCTCCAGCTTGCTTGTCTTTGCTCCTGGCTTCCCATTACATACTATAAGCTTCTGCAGTTTTCACATATGGCGTGACATATGTGCAATATTATGGTTGTGTAACTTGCATGTTTCCACCTGACTGTTAACTGATTGCTTGATGCAGGCCCTAGTCATGAATTTCGGGTTGTGAGGGACAACAGATTTCAACATGGTGTGGTGGAGAACAGACCAGAACTAGGACACAAAGGTTCATCAAATGTACAAATGTCTGATAGGAGGTATTGTTTGTGTGACAAATTTTGTCGCTGCTCTTACTCTCCTGTGCACTCATCTGTTTGTCAAACAATCTTGTCATCATTTTTTTTTAGTTCTGGTTAAGTTGTATACTGATTATAATGCAGCTATCAAGTACTTATTCAACTTCCTAATATTTCTTTGTAGCTAAAGGTTATCTCATCGAGTGTAGGCATCATATCGCCTCCTCTATCAAACTCTAATTTGATAATGTGAAAATGAATAAGTGCTTTAGGTTTGATGTTGCTTTGTCTGTTCCTATGGTACATGAATAAATCCTTTGAAATGGTAATGGTACATTTCTTGAGGTAAATGGCGCATGCAGGCAGGTAGCTGCGTTGACTGAAACCTCTCTGTTGCTTTTGACTTTAGTTTTATGTGATGGCTATGGCCATTTTATTGTCTATTTTGTAACTAGGTTCCAGAGCCGTAATACATAGACCAAATGTCCAAAATACAGTTATGAAAATTGCTATCTTTCTTAATTTTTTGTCAGCTGTTTTGCGTATGAACATCTTGTTGTAATCAAACTAATACTTTACTGGGTTGTCTATGTTCAGTACTATTGTTCAGTCTGGTCGAAACCGCTCACCTGCTACAACCTCAGACGGCCAGATCACACATCAAAATGCTATGCAGAACTCCCACTCTGACACAACTCAAGGGAAGAGGGATGGTCAAGGTACTACACAGAAGCATGCGAAGCCATATTTGAAGAACTCTCAGAACGAGCAGCATTTTCCAGGTTCTGACCCAGCTCATGGGTCAGCCAATGTTAGAATTGCTGGTGGAACTGTTGGACCTGCTCGACGTCATGTTGGAGTTATTAATTCTACTAGGCAATTTGCTGGCCGTTCGGGTTCTCAGATGCATGCGCCAAGTGGTTCTTCTCATGCAAATATTCAGAGGGGGAGTTTTACCTCAGTAGGGGCATCTGGGCGTTACCCAGCCTTTATGTCTAGAAACATTCAACAAAACCAGAGACCTGATACAATATTTCGTGGAAGGCCCACTGGTAGATCTTTTGTTGCACAAAACGTCAACAGGTATCACCAGGGTCCTACTAGCAACCAAAAAGGTATCATCTGCCAGTGATGTCTATGCTTTATTTTATTTATTTTTGTCAGCAGAAGAGTTGATATCAAAATGTTAGTTTTTGTCAGCAGCAACATTGTAAAGGCTTGTTCAGTTAATCCCCAATCTCGAGGGGATTGGAGGGCATTTTGGGTGATACAATCCCCTACAAGTCAAAATTCCCCTCAATCCCCTTGGATTGGGAACCGAACAAGCCCTAAAGTTTTTTTTTTTGAAAAAAAAAAATATATAAGTGATGTGCTTTATATCTCTTAAGTCTGTAAGCACGCATACTGCAGATATTTTGATAGACAATTATTTCCCCAAGTGGTTTTAATCAATTTTAGTACTGGGTTTAGTAGATTGTATTCCAGGAAACCACATATTGTGCTCTCCATTTTTTTGTGCTTCCATGTACATTTGTCCTCACCTTGCGTGGGGGTTTCAGCACCGAGCAATCCCTTTTTCCCATATATATAAAATTGGTGGATCTCATGTTTAACTTCATTCTAACTGTACTGTACTTTTCGCTTTTGTATGAAGATCTATATAACTACCTGTTAAGATTTATTCAACGAAATACTTAGAATGCTGTTTCTGGAAATGTTCTGTGTTGACACAGAATTGCTAAATTGAAAAAATTATACTTGCCACTTGATGTCTAGCTTCTTAGTTTTTCTTTATCCATTATATCTAATGCTTTTAGGCAAACATTCTGATAAAATGACAAATTTTCTCTTCAGCAGTACACCCTGTTAAGGAGTGGAAGCCAAAATCGACAAAGAAGTCACCCGCTACCGATGCAGATAACAATATAGCTGGTGCTGCATCTCCTTCAGCTAGCAACTGTGAAAATGCTAACGCATCAGATGTAAACGGGTTGTCTGAGAAACTTTCACAAGCTAACTTGCATGAGGTGGAGCATGTTATTATTCCGGAACATCTTCGTGTGCCAGAATATGAGCAGACAAAGTTAAGGTTTGGCAGTTTCACATCTGGCTTGGATTCGGAACAAGTACCTGCCTCGGCCCCACAAGACACTGAGCAACCAGAACAGTTAGGTGAACCTTTCCCAATTCTTTTAATCAAAGAGAAGATAATCTTGTAGCAAGTAGCGTTGTGGCAACAAGTTATTCCCTTGGAAGTTATTTATTATTGAATACTGATAAACTAGATTATGTAGTTCCTGTTATTTTTTTATAGTTAAAATACTTTATTCAATAAACTTGATTCAGTAGTTTGTCACATCAATTGTTATTGTGCTATGTGCTACCTAAGCATCTATATTCATGGTGAAATAGTTTGCAAGCTTGCAGTTTTATTGGCATAGCATTTGGTTTTTGGATTCTTATTAGGTACATTTATAACTTACTATTATTGGTTTACGTTTGACAAATTCTAATCATACTTTCTTTTGTTTTACTTTAATAATTATAGCATGTCATTTCTGAATGCTATTCTTGCACTCTGGTACGTTATCTGGGTAATTTAGAGAATATGGCTTCCTCTGACAATCCTTTTGTTATATGTAGTTTACAAGAATCAGTTCAACAGGTCAGTGAAGATGATAGTTTGGATGCTGGGCATGATGACATGGATGAGCAAGCTAGATCTTCACAACTGTCCACGACAACAGCTGAGATTTCCTTGCCCCCATCTGAGGATAGTGATCGGATGAGTGGGCAAGTAGAGAATGATGATGGCCTGGGCTTAGTTCAGAGTGACACTCCAGTTGGAGCAGCAGATGGTGACAGTACCCAAATCACCTCGACTTTGACTCCTTTTTCGGTAATGATGCTTCACATGGTTGAAGGATTTTTTATTTGGCATTTTCTTTGCTAGATTATTTTATAGTGAAGTTGCAATTCTCGTTTCCAGAGAGTTTTTTTGGCATTGTCCATGACATGTAGAACTTGAATATTTGCAGGCTTATGGTCATGAAGATCCTAATATGCATACAACCAATGAGGCCCAGTTATATGGACTGGTGGAGCCTAATGTACATCCGCAAGTATTAGCTTCCTCTTCTCAGGTAAATGTTATATTGGAATCCAGTTGCTACTGATTGTATTACTTTTCGAAGTCACCCAAAAAATGTTTTTTTGGATATAGTTGGCATTTTCAAAATACAACTTCAAAAACTAATTCCTACTATAGTATTTGTAGAAATATTAATGTTACAATATTTAGTACTTCTGTAATCAAACAAACACATTTTCATATGGCCAACTTAAATGATCCTAAATATACTGGTGGAGAAATATTGATGTTGACTGCTTGTATCCAAATCAGCATATATCCTTAACTGGAGTAATATGGATGAAATCTGTTATTTACTGCTTACAATCCCTTACTCTCATAAGGGGTACCCTTCAGAAAATCCGGAAGCAGATAACGCTGTGCAAGTCTTCAGGATGCCAGAACCTAATGTTCACTCACAAGTTCTCCCTTCCACATCTGAGGTAGCACTGTATTTTGATTTTTAACTGCTCTCCTGTAGTCCTTTCTGTATTATTATTACTTGTAATCATTTGGATATATTCTTTAGGCAGCTTAATTTATAGTGCCCACCTTGTAGTCTACTAGTCTTGGCCCATCATCATGTTGACCAGGGCTGCTAATGAGTCCAGTTTTAATCCACTTACCAGATTTAATAATCTCTACCTAGTTCTCTTGTCATTGGACTCATTGCTTATAAAATGGTTCTGCTGCAAGGAGTTCAACACGGGACGCTTTGCTGGTTTGTAGTTGAGGAAATTTGTTCTGCTTACTTTGAAATAAAATTCAAGAAGTCAGTCTTGGTTTTTGCACTTACTTTGTGACACTTGGACTTTTGCCACAATTTCTGTCTTCTGTTTTCCTAAAACACTCTTCTATTCACTGTTGATCACAGTATAAATACATAACCTGTTTGGCCGACTAAGTCACTCAAGTATGTCTCACTACACTCACACACACATAGTGGAGGTAGAACTTAGAAGAAGGGGAGAGCAGAGCACACAAATGAACACACTTGTGAATGGTGCTGTTTGAACTGAGGCTGCTGCCATCCCTCTATCTCTCATATATACATGTCATAGCAAAAGTACATGAAAGCCATCTCTGAATTCTACCAACTAACAGGGTCAAACTGCCCATACTACTTGAACTAAAATCTACAATACCTGCTACTGTTCTGCAAACAGGCAGAGATGAAAAGAAAGAAGCAGTCCCTGTTCCTATACTCCTATGACAAAAGAAAGAAGAGTGGAGAGCAGCTGATTATCTAACATAACCTTGCATTCTTAGAAAAATTAAAGACAATTTTGCTACCTCTTTTGTGTAATGCTGTCTTAGTGAATCTCATGATTAAATTGTGACATCTGTTGCAGGCCCTAAATCCACAGATTGTGAGCAACAGCCCTGTTCCGATCTCTTCACAGCAGCAGCATCTCTCTCAGCAACAAGCTGCTGCACAGATGTACCCTCAAATGCATGTGCAACATTTTCCAAATTTCATGCCATATCGACAACTCTATTCTCCAGTTTATCCCATGCCTATGCCAAACTATTCGCCAAATGTCCCTTATCCATCGAATGGAAATAATTATCTTCAGATGCCCAGTGGAGGTTCACATTTAACTGCAGGAGGCGTGAAGTATGGAGTTTCACAGTATAAACCAGTCCCATCTGGTAACCCTTCTGGCTACGGAAATTACACTCATCCAGCTGGTTTTACAATGGGTTCTCCTGGTGTTATTGGAGCTGCAGTTGGTGTTGATGATGTCAATAGGATGAAGTACAAGGACAACATTTATGCCTCAACTCCACAGGTACAATTTACAATTTTTTGAATGCTATTAATTCTCAAATTAGAGAGATGGGTATCTTTTTTCGTTTTGTAGTACTTTAATAGGACTTACTCTTTACTTTCTTTGTTTATTATGGGTTGAGTACTTTATCTCAGAAGTGCCCGTCTTTCCCTGTGAAAGTAAATCAGGTGGGAATGGTGCCATTCTCTTCCTAATAAGAGAATCTGATAGCGAAGACTATCTTTAGGCCAATAGTGTTCATGATTTCTGAGTTTGGTTCTTTCATTTTACTAATTTGAGTATCTTCCACAGGTCGAGACATCTGACATCTGGATTCAGCCAGCTAGAGAGATGCCACCTTTGCAGGTTCCTTCATATTACAACATACCAGGTCAAGCAACGCCTGGTGCTTTTGTGCCAAATCCAGCAAATGCATCTTTCAATGCTACAGCTCAATCCTCTCACGCGCAGTTCCCAGGCTTGTACCATCCTCAGCAGCCTCCCTCTATTGTAAGTCCGCACCCCATGGTGCATCAACAGGTGCCATCTGCCATTGGTCCCAATGTTGGGGTCGGGGTGGCAGCTCCAGGCCCGCAAGTTGGGGCTTATCAGCAACCACAGCTTGGTCATATGAATTGGAGACCCAGCTTTTGAAGAAAGTTTCTTAATTATCTGTAATTAGGGGGGTCACAAGAGCCTTTATGTAACAACAGTAGGCTCCTTTTAACAGGAAGCACCTTTGTTTTTAGTGCAGCTCTTTCTGATCTATTTAAGCTATAACAAGGTTTTTGTTAGCTTTTCCTTCCCCCAGGTGAATTCAGGATCCCATCTGAACTGGTATGATGTAGATTTGTGAGTTAAACATTGGGCAAGATCTCGCATGAGCATCAAGGTTGAGCGCCTTCCATTTTGTTCTATTGTTTTGTTTCCTTATCTGATTTATGCATGCATAAGGTTGTGAATTTTAGGTTTTTAGCAGTGCAAGCAGTGTTTTAGTGTGTTCTGCTATCGAATGCAATGTGGTAACCTGGTCAGGGTTCTTTGTAACTGGGGCTGTCCATGTCATAATGGTCACGTACATTTTATGCTTCCTTGGAACAACAGTTTAGAACCTAATTGCGTGTGGAAATTTTCTGTGGTACCTGGTACCTGAGGACTTTACTTCTGTAGTCTGTATGTAGTTGGAGAGTATTGTGTACTGATTTAGTTGTCGTGGAGTAATATGTATCATGGATCTGAAAGTTCAAATGGGCATGGCGGAACAAATTATGACATTACAGTTGTTCCTAAATTTTTCCATCATCTGGGCAGTGAACTCGACTAACATTTGTGTGCTTGTTTGTTTCTTGCTTGCTGCGTTTCATGTGCACCCCTTTTTTTGGCATACAAATTTGTTAAGTATCTGAGGGGTGAAAAAGGAATGGCTCACTGTTTGTTAAGCTTGTGGGTTTTGTTGGCCCAAGTGAAGATGCACTGCTCGCTGTATTATGTGTTGTGATTCTTTTCTTGTCTTTGAAAAGAAGTTAAGAAACAATGGTTTGTAATAAGTGTTTATGTTTTGGAGCGTATCCATCTATTGATCAATGTGTACTTAATGCTGCCATGGTGGTTATTGAACTGATCTTTACTCATGATTGAAATGAAATGATACGGAACTATGTAGCAGATGTAGGCTCCGTTCGCTTGTCTTAAAAATAGCCTGTTCGGCTTCTTTTTTCAGCCGGAATAGTATTTTTCTCTCACAACAATTTAACAACAATTTAGCTAGAACAGTGTTTTTTAGTCAGTTTTAGCTAAGTTTTAGACCAGCGAACGGGGCCGTAGTGTCAAAGCTAATTTAGGGTCCACTTTTAGCTGGCTTCATTGGCGAATTTAGAGGTCCTCTGCCGCGTCGCCTCGGTTCCCCTCTGACCTCTCTCCTTTGTGGCGGTTAGGTAAGCCCAATCGCCAACGCAACATGCTCTATAGCCGCTGTTGCCTCCGCCTCGGCGTCTAGCGTCTAGACCACGATGAACGGTGGTTTTGCAAAGTGACAGCGGAGCCTGTAGACTTGTAGAGGCAACTATTGCTTCATCTAACAAAAAAAACAAAAGCACCTATTCTAGCTTGCGATCTAGATCTAGGTCCAGTTTAGTTCCAGAAAATTTTGCAATTTTTTTCAAGATTCCCATCACATCGAATCTTTGGACACATGCATAAAGCATTAAATATAGATAAAAAAATAAAATTAATTACACAGTTTAGACGAAATTCACGAGATGAATCTTTTAAGCCTAATTAGTCTATGATTGGACACTAATTATCAAATAACAACAAAAATTACTACAGCAGCATTTTGCAAAAAATTTCGTCATCTAAACACTACCCTAGAAGAAAGAATCTTTGCCACACGGTTTGTTGTGGCTAGCAGCAGCTTTATGCGGCGAGTATAGAATGATGGGACCACAAAAGAAAAATAAGAGTTAGCTTGCGTTTTGCTGATTGATAGTCTCGAGTCTTTAACATGTACTGAGCAAACTTTGCGTGAGACAACTAACATTTTTAGCCCGCGTTAGTCCTGCTTTTATGCAGTGGCCCCGTTGCCATTATATATAGATCTCTCCTTTGGGGCGGTGACGTGGTGGCCAGTTGCCAGGTCTCATACGTAGATCTCTAGTAGGTTATAGTGGCAGAGGATCAGAGTCTCCTACATATATCTAGTTTCTAGTAGGTTATAGTTTCTTTAGGGTTTGGTTTCTAGTAAGAGATGATGGCAAATTGAAATATATAAGTCTCCGGTTTTTTCCTATCTTGATGATGTCCAATCCATCGTCGACAATCAAGATCGTGACAGTGTAAAGCAGTAGTCTAGTTTTGATGTGGTGACTCCAATCTCCTCTTTGTGATTATTCTACCGGAAGTAACATTGGTAGTCACAAGCGATTATTTTGGTGTTTAATGCCTTGCGTGACAAGTTTGGTAGGTGTCTCTTTTTCTTATTTTCTATTTAATAATACAATCTTCAAGTTCTGCACAGGTGGTAAACAAATTGAAGGAAGAAAATAGCAAGAAGGGTTTGTATTTTTTTTGAGGTTGTCTATCAACTTGCCCTTCTCTAGCACTAACCATGATTTTAAATAGCGGGCTAAACTTAGCGACAACTTTCTCCTAAATAAAGCTATAGCAGGATACAGTTGAAGTTACATCATTTAACGGTTCTATAGAAAACATGAGAAAATTTTACCAGCATTTTAAAGAGCGAGCTATGACATTTAGGATTTGGCTTTAGCGGTAGTGTCGGTGCAGAAAGTGACCAATAAGTAAATATTTGTTATTTTGCCGTACGTTGTGATCGGAGGTGGCCTAGCACTCAATGACACATGGTTTATACTGGTTTAGGCAACGTGCCATACGTCCAATTTGAGTCGGTCGGTGACTTTATTCCTGAGCCCAGGTGCTCGAAGTTTGCAGTGGGGTTACAAACGAAAAGGAAAAAGATGAGGTGTACGAGAGGTCTGGTCGGCTCCGGTTGGAAGGGCCGAGAGCGACAGGAGCTCCACTATGAGCTAAGTGTTCAAGCGTGTGCTTGAGGTCCGAACCTGACGGTTCTGTGATTGTGAACTAGTGAACTTGATCGATCTAGTGAATCTGGAATGACTTGTATGAACTTGAATCAACTTAGATTTTTACCTCCCTCTCTTGGGAGAGAGCGCATCCCCTTTTATAGATGAAGGGGATGACCTTATAAGTGAGAGGGAAGGAGTATGTTTGCTTCTAAGCCTTGTTGCCTACGCCGGCGGGTACAGGACGATGGTAGGCACCCATAATACTGTTGGTTGTCAGATGCACATGGGAGGTCACGTCGTCTTGCTCGGGTATGACATATGTCAGTACCTGCATATACTGGCCCCGTTCGGCTGGCAGAATCTTGGCTGAAACTGGTTGGTTTTGTGAGAGAGAAACACTCTTTGGCTGGATGGATGAACAGTGAAATGAGTGGGGAACCAGCCGGCTGGTCTAAACTTTTCAGACCAGCGAACGCCCCCACTGTTGATTCCCAGAGGCATGTGAGGAGTTTCACCATGTTTACTCGGTACGGTAAATTCTGGCGCCCACAACACTGTCGATGCCCAGAGGCATGTGGAGGGGGCCTTACCGTATGGGAGTTAATGACGCCTACAATACTGTAGGTAAAATATCGGCGCCTACAACACTATTCGGGTCAGGGCGGTTGCAGAGTACTATTCCTACAGGTGTACAGGGTACGGTCTCTGGTATCGTGTTTTGACTTGTGCATCTTGCCTCGCTTTCTCTATTCGTTCCCTGGTCCTTTTCGGGCAGGCGTCCCCGGTCAGTCGGTCCCAGTCAGCTCTGCTCGCGCTAGTCGGAGAAGAGCAGCAAGCAGGGTCTTTGCATCCCCGGTCGGAGATGTGGAGTCGGAATCGGAGGTAGTGCTTTGCCAGGCCTTCCGGTCAGAGAGACCGTCCGGAGGCGGCTGGAGGCCGAAGTGAGCGCTTCGGTCGAAGAGGTGGGCTAGAGTCGACAAACGGGCGCTGCTCCTCCTCGGCCAGACCTTTCGGTCGGTGACTAGATCGCCGTTCGGGCCTATTGTTTAGACTCTTGGGCCGGCCCATGAGTCGCGTGCTGTCTGCTTGGGCCGAGCCTTTGCGAGGAAGCCGGTCCGCGAGGGACCTCGGGTTTATAAACCCAACAGGAGCCGCCGAGCCCCCGGGCGATTCGGGTAGAATCGTCTAGGGGATTTTTGCCTTGACGGCGGGTGCGCGTGAGCGCACCTGCGGGTGTAGCCCCTGAGCCCCCGGGCGGTTCGGGCAGAACCGTTTGGGGGGTTTTTCCGTGTTGCCAGCGGGGGAGGTTTTTGTTTTATCAGCGGGTGCGCGCGAGCGCACCCGCGGTTGTAGGCCCCGAGCCTCCGAGCGATTCGGGCAGAATCGTCTGGGGGTGTTTGTCAGTGGGTGCGTGTGCATGTTTTTAGTCGAGATGGAGTCGTCAACCAAGGCGTCGTTGCGCAGCCATGGCGTTTAGTTTTTTAGGGATCAGGGGAGATGGAGCTTGTGGATCTTGGCATCGATGCGCGCCGTGGGATCGGGCGAGGCAATTTAGTCAAGGGATCGGACGAGACGGAGCTCGTGGGTCCTAGTGTCGATGCGCGCCATGGGACCGGGCGAGGCAGTTAGTATAGGGATCGAACGAGGCGGAGCTTGTGGGTCCTGGCATCGATGCGCGCCGTGGGACCGGGTGAGGCAGTTAGTGTAGGGATCGGACGAGGCGGAGCTCGCTGATCCTGGCATCGGTGCACGCTGTGGGATCGGGCGAGTCAGAGTCGTAGACCCTGGCCTCGGTGCAGTTCGCGCAACCAAGACAGTTAGTATAGGGATCGGACGAGCCAAAGCTCATGGATCTTGATGGGGCGAGTTTGGGGTCGCAGACCCGGTCGTTTTTGGTGTGCAGTCAAAGCGTAGCTAGATGGGGCAAGTCCGGGGTCGTAGACCCAGGTGTTTGGAGTGCAGTCGAAGCGTAGCTGGATGGGGCGAGTTCGGGGTCGTAGACCCAGGTGTTTTTGGAGTGCAGTCGAAGCATAGCCGGATGGGGTGAGTTCAGGGTCGCAGACCCAGGTGTTTGGAGTGCAGTCAAAGCGTAGCCGGATGGGGTGAGTTTGGGGTCGCGGACCTAGGCGTTTGGTGTCTTGAGCCCCTGAGCCCTGTTGGGCCTTAGTATGGGTTGGTGTGAGTTGTGTGCGTTACCCCATCCTCGGTTCCTCACAACCGAAGGGGCTGAGTTTTGTCGCTTGTCCCGATCGCTCGGGCTCGAGTGACACGCTCGGTGAGTTTGCTAATAGGTATGATCGAGTGGAATCCAGGTTCGTCATTCGTGACGGGGTCGACATAGCCCTCTTATGATATTCCACTGCTGCTTTACCTACAACCCGACAGATGCCTGGGTCATTCTAGAGACCGACCCAGGTGGCCTAATGGCCTTCCCACGATGAAAATTCTATGGGCTTAGTAGAGGCTTAGGATCGAATGAGAAGGTTGAGATGACCCTATCTGCCAGATTGGGTGAGGGCCGCATGAGGCTCATCTGTGTTTTTCTCCCCTGGCTCTGTCGTTTCTTATGTCGAATGAGGCAACTGCCGCTTCGTGACGCAACATGGAGCGTTGTGATGCATTTCGCTGCACATGCGATGCTTAGTTCTCGAGCCCCCGGGTGGTTCAGGGCTCGAATCGTCCAGGGGCACGGACATATGGAATGAATGCGCGTATGGATGTATGAAATAATTTATAAAGAAATAGAGAGGGTTTGGTAGTGTTACCTTGATGACTCAAGTGACGGGGTTTGGAGAGCTCCAGTCGGAAATGTTCGACCGAGACCCGTGCTCGTCGTTCGTGACGGAGTCGGCATGGCCTACATGGGGCGTCCCTTCGCTCCCTACCTATCTCTCAGTGTGTTTTTCTGAGCAGTTTGATCGACTTAGGAAACCCGATGGTCTCTCCCGGTGGAGATCCCATTTTTGGTCTTTCCATGTCCCGCCTGGGGATGTGGAGAGCTGCCTACGTGTGGTGACGCTTCGGTTTTCATGCCCAGTTGTGCGATAGTGGTGGGCCATACCCAGGCCATGTCTTGCCTCACTGGGCGGCGTTCCGCCTGACCAGGCATCATTTCATCGCTCAGCGTGCGTTCCATCGGTCAGGGTGTGTCCCATTGTTTCCCATCCGCATTGAATGGGGGAAGGGAGAGAGTTTTTCGCTCTGATCTTTTGCCCCTCTTTGATCTGTCGCATTTTCTCCTTAAATAGGGGGAGGGAGAGGGCTCTCCGTCGTAGTCCTTTTGCCTGTTCTCCAACTGTTGTCTTTCCTCCTCACCGAGAGTGCCTGTATGCCGCGGCGGTTCCTGAGTGAGAGAGAGGGTAAGCGAGGGGGAGGACTTATAGATCCTTTCATGAATCCGGAGCACGATGTCGAGCTGGAGGCTGCCCGGGGCGGTGCTAGCCATCTTTGCCTGAGAAGGAGCGGGTTCCGCCGAAGGGGGTGGCGTGCTAGATTTATCTATGAGGCCTTCTTTAAGATGGAGCCATGTGTGGACTTTTTCTGGTGGATCTTCACCGGGTGAGCTTTGTTGGAGTGGAAGTCGCTCAGGATCGTGCTGGTGGAGGTTTCCGCGCCTGCAGCTGCTCGGGTTGGCTAGTTAATAAAGTTTGATGAGATCTCTTCCAGCCTCGGTGGCCGCATCCCTATCTAGGAGCCGCCTCAACTGCATGAGAAGGCTAGGAGCTCCATGCTCTTTTGATGAGCATCTATGGGTGTGATGCCCTTGAGGTACCCGTTCCGCCCGCTGAAGTCGAGGGAGCAGAACCGGGTAGGTCCCTTGAGGTACCCGTTGCGCTCATCAAAGTCAAGGGAGCGGAACCGAGTAGGTCCCTTGAGGTACCCGTTGCACTCGCCAAAGTCGAGGGAGTAGAACCGGGTAGGTCCCTTGAGGTACCCGTTGCGCTCGCCGAAGTCGAGGGAGCAAAACCGGGTAGGCCCCCGGCGGTGGTGGTTACGTCCGACGGCGTTCAGGTGATGTCGTCAAGCGGTCATAGTAGTATTTGGAGTAGTAGAAAATGTAATAGTTGAGTTCGTGGGTGTCCTCATGTGAGTAGTTTTTTGTATCAACGAATACATCAGTACTGCTTTTGTGATAGAATCACTATCCGTTCTTTGTTTTTATCCTAGCATAGCTATTGTTTTTGTCCTTTCTTTTTCGCACCTACCCGTTAGTTCCGTAGGCTGCAGCTTTTTAAGAACCTAGGCATGGCCCGCGGGGCTCGGCTGCTCGTAACCGTAGGTCATGGCGGGATGCGTTCGGTTAGGAGTAAGAACAAAGTTACATAGGATAGTCAAAGGAAAAGGAATGTGCTTCCGTTCGGGGACGAAGTTGTTTACCATGTGACAGTAAAAAAGAGAGAGTAAAAAAGCGAGGCAGTATTCAGTAATGTATCCTCATGGAGCCCCGAGCGACCCGGGCTGAAAGTGTTCAGGCTGGGGTGTTTTATAGGGGCAAGTGTTGACTAAAAAGCTGTAAGACCAAATTTAGGGGAAAAACGACGTAGCTGTTCAATGTTCCAAGTGTTGGTGAGAACATTGCCGTTGTTGTCCTTCAGTCAGTAGGTGCCTGGTTGGATTACTTCAGTCACCGTATAGGGCCCTTCCCATGGTGGAGAGAGTTTGTCTTTTTCCTTCGTTGATTGGGTCCTCTGGAGTACGAGATCACCGACTTTGAGTATCCTCCCCCTGATCTTCCTTTCATGGTACCTGCGCAGAGTTTGTTGGTAGCGAGCGGAATGGATGATGGTCATCTCGTGGGCCTCTTTGAGTAGGTCGACTACGTCTTGTTGAGCCTCCATGGCTTGGTCACGGTCGAAAGCCTTCACTCTTGGGGCGCCGTGGTCGAGGTCGGAGGGCAGCACTGCCTCAGCTCCGTAGGCCAGAAAGAAGGGTGTGAACCCTGTGGATCGGTTTGGGGTCGTTCTTAAGCTCTAGAGGATTGCTGGGACCTCTACAACCCATCGCCCAGCGTATTTGTTGAGTTGGTTGAAGATGCGTGACTTAAGTCCTTAGAGGACCATGCCATTGGCATGCTCGACCTGACCGTTAGTTATTAGATGTCCGACCAAGGCCTAGTCGATCCTGATGTCGTATCCATCACTGAAGTCTAGGAACTTCCTTCCGGTGAAGTTAGTCCCATGGTCGGTGATGATACAGTTAGGAACGCTGAACCGATAGATGATATCGAGGAAGAATTTGACTGCCTCTTCCGAACGGATATTGGTGATGGGCTTGGCCTCTATCCACTTGGTGAACTTGTCGACTGCTATGAGTAGGCGAGTGAAGCTACCTAGGCCCTTTTTGAGGGGTCCCACCATGTCGAGGCCCCAGACCATGAACGACCAGGTGGTGGGGATGGTTTGGAGCTCCTGTATCGGCAAATGGGTTTGCCGAGCGTAGAACTGGCCTCCTTCACACCTGCGAACGACCTCCTCTGCATCTCGTAGCGTGGTGGGCTAGTAAAAACCTTAGCGAAAGGCTTTTCCGACCAGCGACCTTGGGGCCGCATGATGTTCGCAAATCCTGGCATGGACCTCGAGGAGGAGCGGCTTCCCCTAGTTGGTGGGGATGCACTTCCTGAGCACCCCTGATGGACTCCGTTTGTAGAGCTCATCACCAAGCGCGATGAAGGTCTTGGCGCGTCGAGCGATCCATCAGGCTTCAATCCTTTCAGGCAGGAGAACCTCCTTGAGGAGGTAGGTGAGTAGCGACGCTCGCTAGTCGGTTTGATCGAGTGCCAATATGGCGATGCTTGCGGGTGACATCGTCTTGGGGGTACTGGGATCGGAGCCCCCGAGCACTGGCTTAGCGTCAGGGTCGGAGCCACCGAGCGCCGACTGGGCATTGGGGTGTGTCTGGATCAGACCTTCCATGATGCGAGCGGACGGCTCATGGACATCGTTGATGAAGACCCCGCTTGGAGATGGATCTCACCTGGCGGCCAACTTTGCAAGAAAATCAGCGGCATCATTGTCCCTTCGAGGGATGTGATGTAGTTCGATCCCCTAGAATTTGTCCTCGAGCTTGCGCACCTCATGGCAGTATGCTACCATGAGGGGGCTTTTGTAGGAGGACTCCTTCATGACCTGATCAACGACTAGCTCCAAGTCATCGCGAACGTAGAGTCACGTAGCACCGAGCTCGATGGCAATGCATAGTCCATTCATGAGGGCCTCGTACTCCATGGCATTGTTTGAGGTTGAAAAGTGGAGGCGGATGGCGTAGAGGAGCCTACTCCCATCCGGGGAGATCAGAACCACTCTAGCCCCTGAGCTCGGGCGCCATCACGGACCCATTGAAGTATATTGTCCAGTACTCATGGGTGACGTCTGGGGTCGGTAGCTGTACCTCTGTCCATTCGGCGACAAAATCTGCGAGAGCCTGAGATTTAATGGTGGTATAGGGGATGTACCTCATGTTGTGGCCCATGAGTTTGAGTGCCCACTTAGAGATCTGTCCCATGGTATCACGGTTGCGGATGATGTCCCTGAGTGGGTATGAAGTGACAACCGCGACTTCATGGTCGGTGAAGTAGTGTAGGAGCTTCCGGGTCACCATTAGCACGGCGTATAGGAGTTTCTACACCTAGGGGTACCGGACCTTAGGGTCGGTGAGTACTTCCCCGATGAAGTATATGGGCCACTGGACCTTAAGTTGGTGTCCTGGATCCTCCCTTTTGATGACCAGTGCGACGCTTACCACATGGTTGCTGGCCACGATGTACAGGAGAAGGGGTTCTCCCCTTTCAGGAGCGACGAGGATCGGGGCTGATGTCAGGGACGCTTTGAGGCTCTCTAGGGCCTGCTGGGCTTCCTCAGTCCAGACGAAAGTGACCGTCTTTTTGAGCTTGTAGAGTGGCATCCCCCATTCGCTGAGCCGGGAGATGAATTGACTTAGGGCAGCTAGACAACCGGTGAGCCTTTGCACGCCCTTGACATTATGTATGGGACCCATGTTGGAGATGGCTGTGATTTTTTCGGGGTTGGCCTCGATGCCGTGCTCGGACACAATGTATCCTAGCAGCTTCCCCCTTGGAACCCCGAAAACACATTTTTCGGGATTCAGCCTGATGTTGAATCTTTGGAGGTTCATGAACGTTGCAGCCAAGTTTGTGATCAGGTCACAGGCTTGAGTTGTTTTGACCACTATGTCATTGACATAGACAGCGATCATTGGCCTTGGCCACTCGGTCTGGTTAGGCTGATAGAGCGGGTCAATTTGGTCAGCGAAGCATTGCTGCATGCACCTTTGGTAGGTGGCACCAACGTTCTTCAAGCCGAATGGCATGGTTACGTAGTAGTATGAACCATACGGGGTGATGAATGAGATCGTGAGCTGATCAGACTCTTTCGTTGTGATCTGGTGATAGCCTGAGTAGGCATCCAGAAAGGAGAGGATCTCGCAACTCGAGGTGGAGTCGACTATCTGGTCTATGCGCGGCAAAGGAAAGTGATCCTTTGGACACGCTTTATTGAGGCCAGTATAATCAACGCACATTCTCCACTTCCTGGTCTTCTTTTTAATAAGAACAGGATTGGCAAGCCAATCGGAGTAGAATACCTCTCTGATGAATCCAGCTGCCAGGAGTTTAGTGATTTCTTCGCCTATGGCCCTACGCCTCTTGTCATTGAAGCGGCGTAGGTGCTGCTTGGTGTGTTTCGAGCCTGAGATGAGGCGCAGTGCGTGCTCGGCGACCTCCCGTGGTACGCCCGACATGCCAGAAGGCTGCCATGCGAAGACATCACGGTTGTCACATAGGAAGTCGACGAGCTCGCATTCCTATTTGCCTAGGAGCTGGGTCCTAATCCGCACCATCTTGGGTGGGTCGGTGGGGTCGACCCCCATCGTCTTGGTTTCCTCGAGCGGATCGAAGGCCATCGAGGAGGTTGGTTTGTTGCAGTCTGGGACTACCGGGATTGATGATTCCCCGAGCTGCGGGAGTTCGGTCGAATTGACGACTGTAGTGGCGAGCTCATAGTGCTCGTGGTCGCATGTGAAGGCGTGCGAGAAGGCGCTGCTCACAGTGATGACACCGTTCGGTCCTGGCATCTTCAGCTTGAGCTAGGTGTAGTTGGGGATTGCCATGAATTTGGCATAGCATGGCCGCCCCAAGATGGCGTGGTAGGACCCTAGAAAGTCCACCACTTCGAAGGTGAGGACCTCCGAGCGAAAGTTGGCTCAGTTGCCGAACGTGACGGGCAGGTCGATCTGCCCGAGCGGGTATGCCTGCGCTCCCGGATCACCCCATGGAAGGGAGAGTCCACCAGGCGAAGCTCTGATCGGGGGATACGCATGGCGTCGAGGGTGTCGACGTAGAGGATGTTGAGGTTGCTGCCTCCATCCATCAGTACCTTGGTGAGGCACTTCTTGTGGACGATGGGATCAATGATGAGTGGGTAGCGTCCTGATCTCGTGACATGGGAGAGATGGTCCCTCTGATCGAAGGTGATCAGAGATTCTGACCAGCTAAGAAAGGAGGGGACGGTCGTCTCGGCGGCGTATGCCTCCCTATAGCGTACCTTGTGCTGGTGCTTGGACCAGACGACGTCGAATCCGCTAAAGATCATGATGCATTCATCAGCGTTAGGGAAACCATCTCCATCCTTGCCCGCCGTGCTTCCTTTCTTGGCTGCCGCCTCTTTGCCGTCCCCTTCTTTTGGCCCACCGGCCTGTCGTAGGAAACACTTTAGGAGATCGCAGTCCTTGTAGAGGTGTTTGATGGGATAGGCATGGTTGGTGCAGGGGCTATCCATGAGTTTGTTGAAGTGGTCAGACAGGACTTGTTGGGACGGCTTGCTCGTGCGGTCAGTTGCGGCGACCAACGCGGTGTTGTCCAGTTGGCGTCAATCCTTTTTGTTTTTCTTGCCCCTCTATGTGGAGGGGCCCTCATCTTGGTCCATGCGCTTGGCCTTGCCTTTGTCCTAGCCCCCGTTGAAGATCGCTCCGACCGCTTCCTCGCCAGAGGCGTGGTTAGTGGCGACGTCGAACAGGTCACGGGTGGTACGGGGCTTCAGGCATCCAAGCTTGTGGATCATGCGCTGATGACGTCCGTGTCGACGACATCAGGGAGGGAGTGGCATTGTTGGGAGAACCTACGGATGTAGTCCTGCAGGGACTCGCTGAGCTCCTGCTGGCAACTCTTGAGGTCCTAGGAGTTCCTAGGGTGGACATACGTCCCCTAGAAATTCCTGACGAAGACCCTCTTGAGGTTCGCCCAGTCGCGGATGCTGTCGTGTGGGAGGAATTCAAGCCATGCCTGAACATGTTCCTCCACGCAGATGGGGAGATACTGAATGATGAAATAGTCATCATCCATCCCTCTGGCTCGGTAGGCGAGCCAGAAATCTTCGAGCCAAATACTGGGGTTTGTCTCCCCGGTGTACTTGGTGATGTTGGTGGGCGGTCGGAAGCGCTGTGGGAACGACGCTCTCCGGATACGCCGGTCAAAGGCCCATGGCCCTAGACCCTCAGGGCTGGGACTCCGGTTGTCCGATCGGCGACCGTGCCTGGGGCACGTTTCACCGCTCCCCTCGAGGGTTCGGCTGGGATCCATGTCGCCTACTCTTGCCACCGCCCGGTGGACGTCATCATCGTGCCGGGCCCGATGCCGGTTGCTGACGATGCTGCGAGCATCCTAGCGATCAGTGTGGAGCAGGCGCCAGGTCAGACCGAGGCGTGGCTGTCGCCTCCCGAGCCTCACCTAACGGCTATAGCGGCGAGTGGATGGAGCGATCTGTCTAGCGCATCCCTGTTCCCCCGGTGGGGAGAGATGGCGCGTGTTGGAGTCGCGATGCGGAGCTTTCTTCCTGTTGAACAGCGGTGGCTTCTACTAGAACCCGAAGGTTCCGGTAGATTGCCCACTCCTAGGGGTCGACGGGCTCGGGAACGCCGCACAGAAGCATTGCCGCAGCAGCGATGTTCTGGCCAGCCCAAGCGAACTGTGGGAGATCGTTCCCCTCATTCATGATGTCGTGTTGGACCTGATGGGCGCGACCCGCTGGGCCATGTGCTTTGGGCGCAACATGGTGTACCGAATGCGCCGGCGCAGGCGGTGGCTAGTTTTGCCGCTGTTGTCGTAATTCCTCGGCGTGCGCTTGCGCAGACGTGAGGGCCCCCGCACATGGGTCCAGAGGGGTGTGAGTCTGCGTAGATTCCACAACCATCAGCGGCTGTCTTGGAGCATCCGTCATAGCACACTCCCGAGACGGACGGTGGCGAGGTGCCACGTCGCCGATGCTGGAGCCGTCGCTCTCACCCTCGTCATCCGGGAGTTCGTGGGGAGTGGCAGGAGCGTAGCTCGCCATTCCCACGAATTCGGATGTGAGGGGGGGATGACACCAGTATCCTTCGAAGCCCCCGAGCATACGCATCCGCGTGGGACATGAGGCCATAGGAGAACCGATCGTACGGTGTTCGTGGCGTGGGCAGTACGGTCCCTCCGGATGATCGGTGGGAGATAGTAGATAAAGAGTAAATAACAGTACACATATTACTTATAGCAGGGTTTGAGCAGAGAGTTTGCTCGGAATGAAGCGCAGATGCCGCGTTCTTGAAGTCGTGCGTCCCGAAGTCCATGGAGGGCGCCCCTCCGACGGGTGCCAGAACGAGTGCCTCCACGCGGAGGTGTAGTATGCCGAGCCGGTCGACGATGAAGTCTAGGCTTCCGAAGAGGAAGGCCTGGGATGGCTCAAAGACGGGTGGAACCCACATCCCAACAGGTGAGAGTGCGGGAAACTCCAGCGAGCCGAAGCGAATCGTATCGCCTGAGCCCTCCATGACGAGGGTGGTGGAAAAGTGGGACATCCGATGACCAAAAAGTATTGAACGTACAACGTCTTCCCCACGGACGGCACCAACTGTCGGTGCAGAAAGTGACCAACAAGTAAATATTTGTAGTTTTGTCGTACGTTGTGATCGGAGGTGGCCTAGCACTCAATGACACAGGGTTTATACTGGTTCAGGCAACGTGCCCTACGTCCAGTTTGAGTCGGTCGGTGACTTTATTCCTAAGCCTAGGTGCTCGAAGTTTGCAGTGGGGTTACAAACGAAAAAGAGAAAGATAGGGTGTACGAGAGGTCCGGTCGGCTCCGGTCGGAAGGGCCAAGAGCGACAGGAGCTCCACTATGAGCTAAGTGTTCAAGCATGTGCTTGAGGTCCGAACCTAGCGGTTCTGTGGTTGTGAACTAGTGAACTTGGTCGATCTAGTGAATCTGGAATGACTTGTATGAACTTGAATTAACTTGGATTTTTACCTCACTCTCTTGGGAGAGAGCACATCCCCTTTTATAGATGAAGGGGATGGCCTTACAAGTGAGAGGGAAGGAGTATGTTTGCTTCTAAGCTTTGTTGCCTATGCCGGTGGGTATAGGACGATGGTAGGCGCCCACAATACTGTTGGTTGTCAGATGCACATGGGAGGTCACGTCGTCTTGTTCGGGTATGGCAGATGTCGGTACCTGCATATACAGTTGATGCCCAGAGGCATATGAGGAGTTTCACCATGTTCACTCGGTACGGTAAATTCTGGCGCCCACAACACTGTCGATGCCCAGAGGCATGTAGGGGGGCTTACCGTATGAGAGTTAATGATGCCTACAATACTGTAGGTAAAATATCGGCGCCTACAACATTGTTCGGGTCAGGGCGGTTGCAGAGTACTGTTTCTGCAGGTGTATAGGGTACGGTCCCTAGTATCGTGTTTTGACTTGTGCACCTTGCCTCGATTTCTCCGTTCGTTCCCTGGTCCTTTCCGGGCCGGCGTCCCCGGTCGGTTGGTCCCAGTCGACTCTGGTCGCGTTAGTCGGAGAAGAGCAGCGAGTAGGGTCTTTTCATCCCCGGTCGGAGACGTGGGGTCAGAGTCGGAGGTAGTGCTTTGCCAGGCCTTTCGGTCGGAGAGACCGTCCGGAGGCGGCTAGAGGCTGAAGTGAGCGCTCCGATCGGAGAGGTGGGCCAGAGTCGACAAACGAGCGCTGCTCCTCCTCGGCCAGATCTTCCGGTCGGTGACTGGATCGTCCTTCTGGCCTGTTGTTTAGACTCTTGGGCCGGTCCATGAGTCGCGTGCTGTCTGCTTGGGCTGAGCCTTTACGGTGAAGTCGGTCCGCGAGAGACCCCGGGTTTATGAACCCGACAGGTAGCCTCTTCTAAAAGCTATAAATAAATAGATAGAGACAAATATGGTTAAGCTGTACGTGAATATAAGTAATTTTACTTTCTGGTGAATCGCTCTTGGTTAAGTTGGAGAGGAGCTAAACCATTTCAGCAATATTTGCTAAGTTTCAATAGTTGATCAAGTATGTGTATCTGCTGACAATATAAATTTTTGTGCAGGTGTGTGTGGCCTCGCACGGTCGCACCGTCACAAACATTTTTTTTCCATAGTCGCCAGGCCCCGCGATCCAACGGGAGCTGGAGACTCCAGAGCCCTCAGCCCAACCCGCAGCCCAACAACGACCCCCGAGCAGGAGCGGCGGCGGCGGCACAACCCTCTCCGGCGATCGGCATGGGCACGCGGGAGGTGTACGAGGAGAAGCTCCGCAGCGGCGCGCACCTCCACCGCGATCCCACCATCAACCCAGGCCTCGGCTCGCCCCGGTGCCCGCGATGCCTCTCCCTCCTCAACCCCACCGCGGTGCGTCTCTCCCAGTCCCCTTCCTCTCCCGATTCCTCGAGGCGCTTCCCTGGCTATGTTCCTGACCTGTTCTTATATTCTGCCCGTAGGGAGAGAGGGACTGGGCCATCACCTCGGTCCTTCACGACGCCACCGCCGTGGTAACACGCGATCCCCCGCTCGCTCTCACGCGGCTGCGAGATTCGTGTGGTCTCTGCGCCACCGCTTCAGGAAATTTGCTGCTAACTTGTGTGCGATTTGTTGTCCTGTTTGTGCTGTTGTTTTAGGCTGGCTCCGGTGCAGGCGCTTTGCTCAGTGCTGTGCACGGGTTTAACACAGGTATCTTCCAGTTACTTGTTTGGTTTTGGGATTGGATTAGTAGGCATCCAGATTGGCACAAATTGATATTGTTTTGTTGTTTCTTTGGAACAGGGATCCCTTTTGTCCAGAAGCATGTGAAGGGGACGAAGTGGCTGCAGTTGCTTGTTGGGGTAAGTCTTGGCTTTTGTTTACTGATGTGCATGTATGGGTATACGGCTATACCATGTTCTATTGTGATCTATCTTAGATAGCTTACTAAAGTTTGGTGTGAATATTGATCTAGTAGTCTGATTCAATATTTTACATGTGTGAAGCCTAAACCATTAGGTAAAATGATGATCTTTGGCAAACAAATTATCAAGGAAAAACTCTGCTTGTTTAGTAAATCTGCGTAATCAGCTTTAAGAAGGATATGTTAATAAATGAATGTCTGGTTCTCTTGACGTGAGGATCAACTCAACTACAAACTATATAGTATGCTGACATTACAGGATTTTTTTTATAAAAAAAATACAGATTAGTATTTCAAGGCAAAGTAATAGTCAAACACAGATATTTGATTGCCTGCGTAGTCATTTCTCCGGACCATTTTTAGTTTATCTTTAAAAACAATTGGACTGGGGGAGCTGAACATGGCATTCTACACATTAAGGTTTAGGGAGTTAACCTTCCTAACACATTCAGGATTTGTTATGTGGTTACCGGCATTGTGGTTTGTCAAGTCCTTGATTTGGCCATTTGCTGTCAGGGGTGACTTAACGTTGAAGTTACCTGGTGCCAATGCACCAGGGTAAAATTTTTTTGGCCATTCAACAGTCTCATTTTCACCATATGTTCCAAAAGAATTGTGTATGCTACTTAAACAGTGCACCAGGTCATTTGCTTGTAGTTTTGCCCCTGTTTGCTGTCCTGTGTTTCAGTGGCAAATGCTAATAGCTTTTGTAGATTTTGTGATTTGGCCTCTATAGAACTTTGAGAAAGGATGTTTTGTTATGATCTGTTCACTTTGGAAATTGCTACTTCTGTAGGTGCCACCGCTGCTGATGTTCTCAGGCGCCAGTGCTGTATTTGGTGGTAAGTCTCCTCCAATAACTATATTTTTTTCTAGACAATGCAATAAGCTCTACGAAATTGTCCGCACAAGTTACTTTGACTTTTTTGAGCTATGATCTGATTATTAAACAAATGCTTCTTTATGTGTTTGGACTGGGAATCTATGCAAATCTATAATTGGAAACATGTTTTTTTTTTTTTTTTTTTGCAATTTTTGTGTTTAGACTATAGCTTATAGGGCGGGCCTGGTGCAAGTGGTAGAGTCTTACCGCCTGTGACCGGAAGGTCCCGGGTTCGAGTCGCGGTCTCCTCGCATTGCACAGGCGAGGGTAAGGCTTGCCACCGACACCCTTCCTCAGACCCCGCACAGAGCGGGAGCTCTCTACACTGGGTACGCCCTTTAGACTATAGCTTATAGGGGTACAGAAACAGATACAATTTGTCATCAGGGTTGGATTAGATGTGGTTTCATTCCTGTCAAAAGTCTACATGAACTTTTCCATCTTGTTCTTTCCAAATCCATCAACCCAGACATATGTATCTAAAAACAATTTTGTTTAACAGCTTAATGTTAAACAATATTTGGCTTGTAAACTTCATGTTTATTGTTATATAAGATACTATCATAATTGTTAAGAGTCAATTGGAATAGCAAATCCTGGCTTCCATCCGATGCATGTTTTTTTTTGACAGACTTGTTAGCAAACTTGATTTGTTTTTCTATACTGCATAGTACCTAATGATATATTACTTGATGCAGCATATGCACTGCCAAGATTTGCTCAGCTCACCGTGACGTCTTACTACGCGGCATCAACTGGCTCGCAGTACGCGGTTTCACAGATCACACGGCAGATCGAAAGAGGTCATTTCCAAGAATCTGACGAGAAGTCTAGATGAGTTGGTTGGCATTCAGTTTGTTCTATTGGTCCCATGTACATGGTATATGTAAGTACGCTTATTGCTGCTTTTGCCATGGTACAGTACTAGTTTTACTGTGTTTCAGACAGCACGCAGTGAATAAAATTAAATTGTCTTGCCCACCTGTCTGCATTCAGGTCTTGGGTTAAAATGTTTTTTTTTTCACTCAGTAAAATGTTAAATTTATGTGCGGAGAACTGAGATGATGATACATTGCAGATTTGCAATGAAGAACACGACCTGGTAGACAGTTAATGAATCATTGGTGAATGAAGAGACCTCTAGCAATTACAGTGCACATAAACAAACGCAAATGACTAGTTAACACTGGGTGTTCTCATCAGCTATCATCAGCGATGTATTTGAATATTGGAAACAAATCCTACACCAATCACCAATTCTCCAATTCTTGATCAGACAAACGTCCAAGTCGAGCCGCGATCCGCGATCTGGAGGAGAGTGGCTAGATCTAGCTGCCCGGCGGCGGTATCCCGGCGTAGTACAACCACGCCCTCTCCTTCTCCCGCCGCTGCTTGCGCAGGTACCACTCCCGCCACTGTATGAACTCCTTGGTCCGACGCGCGCCGTGGTCGGACCCGGCGGCGGCGGCGGGCGGTCGCACCACCGCGCGCTTCCGCCTTGGCCGCGGCATGCGCGGCCCCGGCCTCTTCATGCTGATCGCGACGACGACCCCTATCATCGGCACCGGGGCCGGGGCTGCACCCCTCCCTCCGTCTTCTCCCACCGCGACGAGATCGTTGACGTCGTCGGATGAAGAGGAGGCCGGCGCCGTCTCCACGCCCGCGCCCTGTCCCGTGTCCGTTTCGCCGCCGTCCATTTGTTTCGTAACCGGCGGCTAGGGGGTTACTTGGGTGAACCACCTACGCCTACGTACTAGTAGGCTCGGTCGACGCGTGTCACGTTTTATAAAGCCCGCACTGGGTCGGTTGGGGCTGCCCTGTGGCGGTGCGTGCGTTTCGATCGGGGTCGGTTGGGGTTGTTCCATCCAAACCCGGATCGATGACGCCGCCTCTTCGTTCTCCCGGATTTCAAATCTTCAGCATCGTGCGTAACCGATCATCTTTCGTCTTTTTTTTCCCGGATGCTTCACGTTCGCCGCTCGCTGTATATTCTTTTTTTGTCTTTTACGAAAGAATACACGCAAAGCAACACATCCGGCCGAGATTGATAAATTTATAGAGAGCCGTAAAGTAAGAGTACGTCTCACTGTGTAAGAGACTAATGGCATGTTTGGGTTGCGGCGTGAGACAATCCGGAATGATCCGAACCTAATGCCAAAGCTGCCAATGCTGTTTGGTTACTGGCATGGAACTGCCCTGTCCGTCATCAGTTGATTCCCTGTAGAATTAAATTACAAGCAATTGTAGAGGACGGACTCACTCCGCAAAAAGTGTCGGATGGACCCATTCTATTGTCAGCGGGTTCACTTGATGCCGGGTGAAATGAATCGGCAAACCAAACGCGCTGTAAGGGCGAGCATGGAGGCTTGCACTCTTAGCGGTTTCAGTATAAATAAAATGGTCCACATAGACTAGGAAATGTTGAAACTACTATTTTCACAATGCAAACTATCACTACTTGTGGTTTTCACAGAAACTTTTTCGTTTCATCATACCTCACTTTTATTTCTTCTCCCTCTTCTTTTATTTAGCATGAACCACATTCTCTCTCCTTAAGCATATGTAACTTCTGCATGCCACTATAACAACTACAGAGCACCTACTTTTTATATCTGATCCTACATGGCCCTTAAGCTACCAGTAAAAGCACGGCATTGGAGAAGGCCTCAGAGTCGGAGTATTAAACCGGCCTGTTAGTTTCAGTGAACCAGTGGGCGTGCGTACGATGTAACCGCGTGTTTGTTCGTTGTATATACGACGAAAATCAAGGCCATCCATCAAGATGCCGGCGGTGAAGACGGATCGCGCGCACGTACGCAAGTGACCCCTTCCATCCATGATCCATCCAATTCCAATGCAATACTCAAAAGACAAGAAAGCAGCATTGGGTCGAGTAAGGACGCACACGTACGTTGCAGTACGCGTCTACGTGCACGTACGTACGTGTTATGAGTATAATCTATGACGGTACTATCTATACTTGTCTCCCATCATCAACGACACAATAATAACGCCGCATCATCCCGACAATCGAAGTGCATGCATAATAATCACGAGTACTGCTCCTGCGTACAATATGGCGTGCCGTCAGCACCAGCGCGCGCGCGTACGTATATCCACTAGCACGTAGTACAAACTTTTATGCCAGGCTCTAGCTGGCGCTCACACGTACGTACGTGAAGCGGTTGTCGTCGCTCCGATCCGGTTGTCGTCGCTCCGACGCCACACACGTAGACGACCACCACACAGCACGCGCGAAGCGGTTGTCGTCGCTCCGATCCGGCAAGAACTACGTGATCGATGGATGCATGGACGATGATGGATCGATCGTCCGGATCGAACGTCTTCCGAGGTCGACGCATCGATCTGTCGATCCATCGACGGAGTGCCGGTTCGTTCGAAGAAGCGTACGTGCAGGACGCGTACGTGCGCACAGCGTGTGGAACGGATGCGCGCACCGGCCGGCGCACATATAGCCAGCCAGCGAGTCAGCGACGTGCATGCGCTGCACCGTACCCCGCTGGTTTATTTGCAAGGTCAGGCGGCACACGCCATGTGGTCTCGGTCGAGGGACACACGCCATGTGGTCTGGATGTACGCGTACGCGTGACTTGGATCAGATCCTAACCGCCCGGCCCGGCCCTCCTCTCGTACCGGCGCTAACCCACGATCGACAGGCACCTAGCTAGTGAGCCCCCGGGCCGGTGCCGCGCTGGGTTCGGTCGGAGTGTAAGTACGTGCATTATTAACAGTAGGGAGTAACATTACGGCATTGCCAACATGCATGTCTTGATCGATTCGACACATGTCATGCATAGTTCGTGATGAGAGGATCTAGGACAGGAGAATAGGCCGGGCACGTGCAGTACGTGTGCTGTGCACGTGTTATTATACAACGCACACGCACACGACACGCCGGACACGGTGACGCCGTAATGTTACTCCCCACTGTTGGCAGTTGAAACCAAGTGCGTGTAGCCGTGTACAGTACACGTCTACACTCTGCTTCTGTGCTTCTAGAACTCTGCTATATATGTGTGAATATACCATCATGAGCTTAGATGAAGGCAAACTTTATACCAAAGTTGTAGTACTCGAAGAGATCCGTAACTTTTTAGTTGATGACTTTTTTATTTGAAACCGTTTAAGGCTAGAAAATTTTGTTTAAAGTTTTCATAATTTGAAATTATTTTTTGTTAAATTTTTCAAGTAACTTTAGATGGAGAAACGACCTAAATTATAGTACTAGAAAAGATCTGTGACTTTTAGTTGACTCCTTTTTAATTTAAATACAATTAGGATCTTAAATATTTATTATAGTATTTACTAAAGTGAATGACTAAAAAAGTTTGTATCAGTCGTTTAGTTACATAAAGTATCGCCGGTAGCTAGAAATGGTTCTGTAGTAATTTAATAAACGAAGATCGTGCGTGTACACATTAGTCAGCGGCTGTTAGATGCTTCTACGTACCAGTATACCAAGCCCGGTCCCGTCGACGGTACGCTGGACTAGCTAGTGTCCCTAATCCGTGATTATTGCCAAGCACGATATATCCGTGGAAACAAGCCAAGATAATATTAATTATTTATATATATGGCTCATTACACGTGACCACATGTAAATGGGAAGGACAAGGAACTGAAGAAAGTCATGCATGGATGTTACATTTACCGCCACTTACCATCTCACCTGGGATCTTTTATGGTAACCAGAGCTTAAGGACATGTTTAGGACTGCTCCTACCAACCATTCTCCCATAGCATCATCATCTAGCATTGTTATTCTAGTCTAGTCTAGTCTAACGCCTTCTCCGAAAAGCTCTCAAGGAGCAACTAATCTTGCTATGTATAGAAGGCACAGGGCCACAGGCTAGGTACTCGCTGCTCTCTGTTGTGTGGGCTTGGTCGGACATGTGAGTATGTGACTGGTGCCTCCGGTGCTCCTGCCGCAGAGATCAACGGTAAGGTCAACGACAAGCCGGCCGGTGCCGAATCCCGCGTGTACGAGAAGCGGTACGCTATCACTTTGTTTCGAATGGATATATGGATAATCATTAATAGATGTATCGTGTATGATATGGTATGGAATATGAACTATGGATGTATGGTATAGTACCTTAGTGTATTCTTATATTTGCATATGTTAGTATTTATTGATGCATTTGTTTGATTTAAGGCTTATGGATGAATTGTATTTGCATTATTCCTATTCCTAAGTTTTAGATAAATGTATATAGATTATATTTATGTTATTTCTATTGCTTGATTTGCGAGCTAAACGAGCTAGCTCAAGCTCGTAAATGAGCCGAGGTGAGCTTGGCTCGTTAAGATAACGAGCCGAGATCTAGCCCTATTTATGACGAATACGTGACTTTGATTGCATTCCAAAATTGCGGTGTTTTTTTCTTTCTTTTGAAGCAAGTTGAGCAAGCACATCCTTGATAGAGAGCCAGAGAGGTGGAATCAAAACGAGCAATAAATATGCACTAGATGATTAATTGGGACCATCTTGATGGATCATCTTATGGTACTGTGCTCTAACTCAATTTGGCTTGGCCACGCTACTGGAGTTCATTGCATGGTCTAGTGTGTTTGCTTGACACTCGCGGATCATCCGGTGGGGCTGTCACTTAAATGTGTCATGTCACATTCAGAAATTAGTTTTTCATCAAATGCTTATTGAAAGATATTTTTAATCGTAGTATCATGGCATATAGATTTGGTGATATTTGGAGCTCGATCATGTCATAATTTGTCAGTTCTTTTAATATAGAAAGATGTGAAAAATAGAAAATACAAAGAAACTATTAAAATGCCTATGTTTTAGTTCCACACCTGGTGCAGCTATATTGCACAATTGTCTCTAGAATCATTTTATTTAATGCTAAACTGAACTGTTCCAATGTTTATCACAAACAATCCAAGTCCTACATTCTTAGATGGCCTATGACAAAGACAACCGTCGTACCCTGGAGACACTAGAGTAGGCATTACATGATGAAAGTCTGGAGCCCATATGTCTTCCTCTGCCACTGTTGGAGGACATGCAGCAGTATACAAGGTGATAACTAATAAGCAGGGGCGGAGCTAGAAATACAATTTTCCTTGTGACGGAGAGGGAGGATGGGTGGATGTAGTATTATATGTTTTTTAACATAGTTAAATTTATTTTTTTCCCAGTGAAAAATAACTTAGGGCTACTTTGGAAGTGAAGGGAACCTAACCCAGGGAAGGAAAGCACCTGGGACAGATTTTGATGGCAATGCATTTCCCTGGGCAGACCACCCACCAGGGTTTCAATTCCCTGTCGTTGTTTGGGAAGAAGAAGGCAGAAATCACATGTATCAAAGATGATCTAAAAAATCAGAAAAACTGCCGCCTCTCTTCTTGCTTTTGAATAGGCAATATCACCAATGCAGAGCGCAAAAATGGTCTCAAAAATTAAAAATTCGAGAAGAAATAATTTAGATGTCTGCCGCCTCTCTTCTTACTCCTGAACAGGCAATCTGACAGATGCAAAGTAGAGCAAGATGGTCAATGATGCAAGGCAGTGGCCAACCAGGCCAGCATTGCCCTGCCAGGGGCGGGAACTGCCACTACGGTCGGGGATGCGGCGATGGAGATCGTCTGCCGGGCACGTGGGTGCCAATAAGGGTGCCCGGGCCGGCGGCGGCAGGGAGGCGGAGGCGTTGGATGGCAGCAAGGCCGTCTCGAGCGGATGTCGTGCTCATGTGCGTCAGTGGTGGGCGAGCCTAATCCGGCGGCGCTTCTCTCCCTCGTTCACTACCAGCGGGGCGGCCGGCGATGGATCGAGC
Source organism: Miscanthus floridulus (assembly GCF_019320115.1). Taxonomy (NCBI): domain Eukaryota; kingdom Viridiplantae; phylum Streptophyta; class Magnoliopsida; order Poales; family Poaceae; genus Miscanthus; species Miscanthus floridulus. Next base: position 33,513,299 of record NC_089597.1, on the reverse strand, counting down.
AGCAGTGGACGAGCGAGCTGTGGCTGGGCAGGTGTGGTGGAGCGCAGCCGCGCAGGGCAGTGAGCTGCAGAAGCGCGTGCTGGCGAGCTGCGCGTCAACTGCCGCGTCCAAACGGTGCGCCCGTTGGAGGCGGAGTCGCGGCTCGTGGGAACAGGTGGCGGGGAAGCGCTCCTGGCCTATTGTCTCGTGGATTTGTCCCCCGTGGAAAACGCAGGGAAGGGGGCTGAGATCCCGTGTCTCGCGAGCTTCCAAACGTCGTGCAAAATTGGCGCGGGAGAGATCGCCACGCGGGTTCCTCACCCCGGGAAATCGCCAGGAACCCGGCGGGGATCTCGGCTTCCAAAGTAGCCCTTAGGGGGATATGCTCCCTGCCCCTTATTTCCGCCACTACTAATAAGCGAATGTGATCTTGAGCTGCCTCCACTCTAAAATTACCTGATTGTCATAACCAATACAGAAATTAATGACAAACACTATCAGATTCAATAGAGGGATTTCAATAATGAGGTTAGGTGTATGAAAGAGGCTAGACACAAAAATATATTGCGGTTTCTAGGATACGCCTACGATGTACAAAAGAATGACGCAAATAGTCGATCATTTACTGATTTACTCCAAGTACCTCCCTAATTAATATGAGCCTCCACAAGTATATTAAGGGCATGCTCAACCCTAACTTAGCTTCTTTGCTCTCTTCTTTTTCTAGATTAATTGACAACTTTATATTTTCCATAGACAAATCTTGCAGGTTCTACACAAAATATTATTCATAGGCACTGTATTATTCAGAGGGATCTTAAACCACAAAATATATTGTTCAATCATGTTATGGTGTCGAAAATTGCAAACTTCAGTCTTTCAAGGTGGTTTCAAGAAGATCAAAGCCATGCTATTACGTACTAAATACATCGGTGGAACATTGTAGGTTTCTGAAGTCCTACATTGTGCTTAGGGGGGTGCAAATGCCCCCCCCCCCCCCCCCCCCGAATGAAAAAAATAATTATTTTAACTAAAATTCTACCATATATGCACCTCTCGTGATACAAGTATATGAACCCAAGGCAAACACATCTCTCTCTAATTTGTTCTAGACAAACCAAGGGTGCCAACAGCGTGCTCCTATACAGCCATGGTCATTGATTTTTATACTATTGCAACACCATTTCAATTGTCATAGTTATTACTGAACAGGACCACACACGAACTGCCATGATTCAAGTTTCAATCTTTTCTTGAAGAAGAGCACATCTTTCCGTCAGTGTTTTCTATGCATTCACGGAGTATATTGAAGTGATATGTCCTTGTTATTATAAAGCTCTATATCATCTTGTTTATTCTAAGTGGAACTCGATGTTAAATCATTGTTTAATTCAACTTGTGGTTTAAATAGCTTGTCAAAACAAATTTGCTTGCTGAGATGTTTTATCTCACCCTTGCATTACTCAATCTAGGTACTTGATGCTTTGCTTGAAGTGATAGGATTAGCCGCGCACCATCACTACTTTGCCCACACTTTAGTGATATAATAATACTTTTGGCTTGTTGTAGTCAACTTAGTTTATCAATCATGATGACCCTTCGTGGTTTAGTAATATTAACTGAGGTGGAACATTTCTTAATCATGGTTTTACTATTCTTGTTGCTTCGGTGTTCTACCGTGTTTATTGTGTTCGCTGCTGAGTTTTGTACTCCCGCTTGAGAAAAGGGACATTTAGTAGCATCCTTGGCTTTTCTGGCGTCTAGGGTGTTACAACCACTAAGCGCAGGGATCATAATCAGCAACTTCGGTGGGTTGGGAAGTGTTGGGGACCAATACTAGGATACCCGAAGATGAGGAGCTAATAACCATCAACATTGAGTCATCCGAGCAGTCAAGAGCGCGACTACAGCTCCAATCGACCCCCAGGTGCGCAAGCTCCGCCTCGCCCGGCCTCTGGGGGCGGGCTCCGCCTCGCCTGACACCGAGTCCGCGGGCTACGCCTCGCCCGACCTCTGGGGACGGGCTCCGCCTCGTCCGACACCGAGGCCGCGGGACTCTGCCTTGCTCGACCTCTGAGGGCGGGCTCCGCCTCACCCGACCCTTAGGTTTGTGCTCCGCCTCGCTCGACCTTTGAGGGCACGCTCTGCCTCGCCCGGCCTCTAGGGGTAGGCTCTGCTTCGCCCGACCTCTAGGGGCACGCTCCGCCTCACCCGACACTAAGGCCACGGGCTCCGCCTTGCCCGACCTCTGGGGGTGGGCTCTGCCTCGCCCGACCCTTGGGCTTGGGCTCCGCCTCGCTCGGCCTCTGGGGGGTACTCCACCTTGAAAGGATCAAGATGCCCAAGAGGGGGGTAAATTGGGCTAATTACAAATTTCTTTGCAATTATCAAATCTTATGGTTAGCCCAATTAACCTCTTGTGCCTAGAAAATGTTTCTATTGATCTAACGCACAAAAGTTTAGCACCCTAAGTTCCAATCCTACTCTAGCATGGCAATTCTAGGAATGTAAATGACAAGTATTGAATTGCTCAAAGTAAATGCTTAAAGTAAAGAAAGGAGAAGGAACGCGGCGATATTTTGCCGAGGTATCGGAGAGTCGCCACTCCCCACTAGTCCTCGTTGGAGCACCCACACAAGGGTGTAGCTCCCCCTTGATCCGTGCAAAGATCAAGTGCTCTCTACGGGTTGATTCTTTGACACTCCGTCGCGGTGAATCACCCACAACCGCTCACAACTTGAGTTGGGTCACCCACAAGCTCCGCCGGATGATCACCAAACTCCCAATCACCACCAAGCCGTCTAGGTGATGGCAATCACCAAGAGTAACAAGCACGAACTCTCACTTGACCACGACAAGCCTAATGAGAAGGGTGGATGCACACTTTGCTACTCTTGATCTCACTAATGAGGGCTCTCTTTGGGATTCTCAAATCTCAATCATCTCACAAGGACCTTGCTCTTCTCGGCACTCTCAAAGGTGTTTCTCAGCTGTTGGAATGAGCAAAAGTACCTCCACACACGAATGGAGGTGGTATTTATAACATGGGCTGAAAAACGAACCGTTATGTGCCTCTGCAGGGTGATCGGACGCTTCGGTCATGTTGACCGGATGCGCCGGTCAGTTTACCCTAAACTCCAGTGTTTACAGTGTGACCGGACACTGGCCAGCGTCCGGTCGTAATTTACCCTCACTGAAACCTTACTGATGTCAACCGGACGCTGGGCCTCCAGCGTCCGGTCACTTGCTGAGCAGCGTCCGGTCAGTAGCTGGCACATGACCACCATCCGGTCAGCACTGACCGGACGCGTCCGATTAGGATTCTCCCTCTCTGGGACCTTACTAGAGTCGACCGGACTCTGGCCCTCAGCGTTCGGTCACTTCACTTCTCAGCGTCTGGTCACTTCCAGACGACTTCACCTTGATCAAATGAACTGACCGGACTCTAGGCCAGCGTCCGGTCACACCAAAGCCAGTGTCTGGTCAGTATTTGACCCTCCATTCACTTCCAACTCTCGATCATATGTGAATGAAGTTTGCTCCATTGGATCTAAGGACTATTTTGGAGCTACCTAGCGCTAGTTTTATAAAGTGTGCACCACACCTAACCCACTAGACTCACCTAGGTCAAGCTACCTGTCCGTACCCCCCTTAATAGTATGGCCAAAGGACAAACAAAGTCCTAAGCTACTCTAAGTGTCACTCCAACTCCAATCGACACTTAGAACTAGTCCATCCTTAACCTTGTCATCCATCCTTTGAAAACCAAAATGATTTCCATCGTAGGGACATAACCATCATGATAGCCCAATTGATCTCCATTACCGTGACCTAACTTAATTGCCTCTGCAAAACACATGTTAGTCACAGTAATCACGTATTGTCATTAATCACCGAAACCCAACTAGGGGCCTAGATGCTTTCAATCTCCCCCTTTTTGGTGATTGATGACAATACCACCTCGAGTATGTGAAAGAGATGAGGTTTTTAACATGCTTGATTCATATAAGCTTTTTGCAATAAGAACAAAAGTGTTAGGCAAGCTTATATGACCCAAGCCAACATGATGTACTCAAAAGATATGAAATAAGCATGAGTACTAGTAATAAAGCTCATTTGCATCGGAGTAAAAATGCGGAAGCAAAGCAAAAAAACATAGCACACGTGATATGACATATAAATAATTCAAAGTAGAGAGCACACATGTCATATATCATGATCACATAGATATCACTATCACATAGATATAGTTTAATGCATAGAAGTAAACACACGACGAATGCATAAAAGTGTATCACACATAAAACTCTAAATGTACTAGATAATAAGCTACTAAGTAAGCTAAGCTCCCCCTAAATAGTCGCTCCCCCTAAGACTATCATACTCGATCCCTCTCCCCCTTTGGCGTCAAACACCAAAACCTAAGGGTCGGTCGGCGAGGCTACAACGGATGAGCTGGGCGCTGAGGTACAAGGAGCGAGCTGAAACTGGGTGCCATCATCATCTGACCCTGAGCTCTGAGCAGTCTGACCCTCTATAGCTAGAAGCGATGCTAAAGCAGTCTGGGTCGGATCAAGAACTGGAACTGCTGTAGGCTGTGCTGGTATGACTGAAGCAACTGGCTCTGATGATGCCACTGAGGAAGGGAGCGTCTCTGTAGTCCCGATAATAGGTGCAACTGTAGAAGGACCTAGAACATGTAGATATGGAGGAGTAGGCTGCCCTATCAACTCACTGAAGGATGCACCAAGGCTCCTGGACACTGTAGTCTCTGGCACTAGCAGCGAGGACGTCTCAGCCAGTGTGAAGCCCGTCTGAAGAGGTGTGAACTGCGGGGCTATCACTGGTGAAGCAAAATACTAGGACACCTGCTCTATAGGTGAAGCAAACTGTGCTGGTGGCTGTCCTTGACTTTGAAGCCCACTAGGCTGTAGTGGTAGTCTGACCAAGCTGGGGCGAAGGCTATGGCGGTGGAGCCCCAATAGCTGTCACAACATGCTGCATAAATCCATGTAGCTGCTACTGCATGAGGATCTGCTACTAATTCATGGCCTGCTGCTGCTGCTGTAGAGCCTATGTTTGCTACTGAATAGCCAACTGCTGTCTCTGAAACTCATCCTGCCGAGTCTAGAAATGTGCAAAAGTGGCAGCGGTCTCCTGAGCCTGGCGTGCCTGATCCTGCCTCATCCACTCAAGTATAGCAAGAAGAGCGGGGTCTGTCTGCGGTGCAGGTGGAGCTAAACTAGAGCTACCGGCCTCATGATCATGTCGATGTGCAGGTATCTGAGGAATGTCCCGATAGTCCTCGTCTGAGTTGTCACTGGGGTCGCTCTCGACCATCCCTCCTGCTGAGCAAGCTGCTCCTCCTCAGTAGCTGCAATACCCCTGATAATAGCATCCTACTGGGCTAGTCTCTGGTACATCTAGACGATGGCGTGGCTGACTAGGTGCCTATGGTGTACTATGGCGGATCATCTGAGTCAGGTTGTATATAGGGAACTCTATAGTAGCACCACTGTACTCAGCTAGCATCTCAGGCGGCCTCACTGTAACTGCCCTATGAATAAGAAATGTGATCCAATGGGCATAGGGCAACTGTCGATGACCTCTGAACCCCTCAACAATAGTATCCTCTATCTCTGATAGAAGGAGATCCCAAATGTCAAATACGGTATGCTGCATTAGGGAGTTGAGAAGCCATAGCTGCAAGCGAGTCAAGCCCTCGTGATACCCCATCCTCGAAATCAAGGTCCTCCTCATAATGGCATCCAACACTCTAGCCATAGGAGTGAGATCACTGGGAGTCCTGCTCGACCCCTCGCCAAAAGGCTCCTTGAAGCAGTGGCGAACCAAATCTATGGGAGGCACCATACCGCCATGAGGGCATCTGGGAGGCGCTGTCTGTCCATAGCAAACATCATGTAACCTGACGGGCTGCTCCTGAAGCTTGAGTATCTCCCTGACCCTAGTGCTCATCAGCCTGTAATCTCTGCCTCTGAATGCAAAGTGAATGTATCTGTGATGCGGGTCAATCCATAGTGTAGCATAGAACTGACAGACCCAAGATGGAACATATAATCCTATCCATCCAATCAAGTCTGTCAGCCCTGGCAGATATGTAAGGTAGGGGCGAATGTGCTCTCCAGCTGCTGCAACTATAGACTCAATGTTGCACACCCTCTGAGGTCTGAATACAGCTTCACTGTTAAGATATACATTGTAGAAATCCTCCTGGAGTGGTGTGTAGAAGTCCTCTGATGCTCTATCATCCCTCCTTGGCGAGAACCACTGCTCAAACTCCATAAACCTAAGCTACTACACCTGCTTGGCCGTGGCGGCCCTCAAGTCCAAGTTTGTCACAGGAGGCGGACCCTGTGGTCTGGGTGATGGATGAGAACCCCTCCATTGTGTATCTGCCCTCGATGTGACTAGAGCATGGGTACGACCAGAGCGGCGAAGCTGTGGCTGAGGTGCCTGCTCTGTCTCCTCGGCTTGCTATCCCTCCCAAGCCTGCTCTGCTGATGGTGCCTACTGCTGTGACTCCCCCTGAGGCTGATCCTCATCGATGGCAACACGCTGACCTCCAATCATGAGAGTCCTAGCTGGACCACCATGAAGGCGCTCAACCCGCTCAAGTGTAGCCCTCGCTTCTGGTGAAAGCTGATCTGTGATCCGAACTCCACTACGAGCACCTCCTCTCTCAGCACGCTCTGCAGCCTCTGCATCTGCGACTGCCCTAGCTGTCTCTGCATCTGGGTACTTGTGCTTCTTTGTTGCAGTCTTCTTCATCGCCTTGCCTTTTGGATCTGCAGGCATGCGAGGTGGACGCCTCGGATCCTCATCACCTGGACCGCCTCCAACATTCTTGACGTGAACCATCAGTTGGATATGAAAGGAACAACTACCGCTGACAAGAAACAACTGCCAACTGTCACTTTCGAGGCTTGGCCTCGATTCATACTCGCGAGCTTGGCCCCGAGTTGACTGTCAATTGCCACTGAGACCTCAACGACACCGACTTGCTGCATGATAGAATAGATAGGATATACAAATAATTTTAATTATTCATCTAGAGATACAAAACCCTAAGAAAGCAAGCAATTAGGTACGAAATTGAAACGGAGGCTTGCTACCTGACGAACCGGCGACCCGATAAGCAGAGGAACGATACGTGGGGGAAACCACCAGGAATCCTAGGGTTAGGGTTCCAACATCGCTACTTGGCACTGGATGGAGCTAGCGGCGTGGGCAGTGAGCAATGCGGCTCAAGTGCGTGGAGCAGAGGCAAACCCTGGGGCACGGTGCTGGTGAAGTGGAGCTTCTGCTGAGAGGGCTCGGAGGCACTAGGGCACGGCGGCATAGGGCGTTGCTGTGCAACGGGAATAGCGGTGCTCGGGCATGGGAGCTGGCAGAGGCGGCACAAGGGCGCGACTACGGCGGTGCAGGGAGCAGCAGAGGCGGCGCAGGAAGCTGCTGGCGGTGCGGGAAGCTGCTGGCGGCACGGGAAGCAGCGGAGGCGGCACGGGAAGCTGCCGGCGGCACAGGAGCAGCAGAGGCGGCACGAGAATCTACTAGCGGCGTGGGAGCAGTGGAGGCAGCGCACGGGTGCGGGAGGCGGCGGCTGCGGTGGCGTAGGAAGGCTGGCGCAGCGGCTAGGGCAAGGCTAGCACGGCGGCTTGGTGAGGTTGTGGAGGCGGCGATGATGGCGGAATAGGTCAAGGACGCGTGGTGGCTCGCGGTTATAAGGGTCCCCGATGGAGTTGGATAAGGAACGAAGAATAGAGATCAAAATCCACACGACTCCTGTTGACCGGACGCTCCAGTGGCAGCGACCGGACACTGCCACCCAGCGTCCGGTCGATTCCAGAGAGGTCCAAATCTCCTGTAATCATGACCGGACACGTCCAGTGGACACCGACCGAATGCAGCCAGAGTCTGATCACCTTGCCTTGAATGCCTTCATGCTCGACCGGACGCTGAACCTCCAACTGACCGGACGCTGAAACGCAGAGTCCGGTCACTCCTTCACAGCAAGTTCACCCCCTGTGAACTGACTGGACGCTGGACTCCAGAGTCCGGTGCAACGTCCGGTCACTCTTTTTCCAGCAAATCTTCAAAGTTCTTTGTGCTGCCTGTTCCCAATCAAGTCCCAACTTGAATAAGATTCAAATAAACACCAATTGGACTGATGTGAGTGACCTCTCTCAAACTCTCAAATTTTTTAAAAATATTTTACCTTAGGCTATAATTCTTTTTAAGAAAATCGGCAATAAGAGGGCAATTTGAAGACAAACGACAAAACAACATTCATGCATATGCAATGCAATACTTGTAAGTGAATCTAGTTGCTTGTCAAGTTTGATCCAAGTTTAAGCTTCTTCACATGCTTTTCAGCGGTTATCTTAACCATGTTAGACAAGCCCTATATGCATTACAAAACATTAAACATGTTGTATATTACAATGCAATGCAAGGGACAACACAAGCTCATTTTTAGTGAAGTTACTAAAATCAAGCACATTGAGCTCATTCCACAATCTACAAAATGTTGCCTCATCTAGCGGTTTAGTGAAGATATCCACCAATTGATCCTTGGTCCTTACACCTTCTAGTGAAATATCATTTTTAGCAATATGATCTCTAAGAAAGTGATGACGGATATCTATGTGCTTGGTGCGAGAGTGTTGAACCGGATTATTTGCAAGTTTTACCGCACTTTCATTGTCGCACAAAAGAGGTACTTTATCTAGAACTACACCATAGTCTAGCAAAGTTTGTTTCATGTAAAGTATTTGTGTACAACAAGCACCCACGACAATGTATTCCGCTTCAGTGGTGGACAAAGTCACACTATTTTGCTTCTTGGAGGACCAAGACACAAGTGATCTACCAAGCAAATGGCACCCTCTGGATGTGCTTTTTCTATCAACTTTGCAACCGGCATAGTTCGAATCAGAATAGCCAACTAACTCAAATATAGCTCCTTTGGGATACCAAAGTCTAATGCTTGGTGTATGCTTAAGATACCTAAGGATTCTTTTTACGGCAATTAAATGAGTTTCCTTAGGATTAGCTTGAAATCTAGCACACATACACATACTAAACATGATGTCGGGCCTAGATACGGTCAAATATAACAAGCTACCAATCATAGAACGGTAGAGAGTTTGATCAACCGTGTTACCTCCCTCATCTAGGTCGAGATGTCCATTAGTTGGCATTGGTGTCTTGATTGGCTTACATTCATCTATCTTGAATCTCTTGAGAAGATCATTTGTATATTTCTCTTGAGAGATGAAAATCCCTTCTTTCATTTGCTTGACTTGAAAGCTAAGAAAGAATGTAAGCTCTCCAATCATTGACATCTCGAACTCCTTCGACATCAATTCACCAAACTCTTTGCATGATTCTTCATTTGATGATCCAAAGATGATATCATCAACATACACTTGACAAATGAAGATATGCCCATCAAGCTTCTTGGTGAATAGTGTAGTGTCGACCTTCCCAATGGTGAAACCCTTCTCAATAAGGAAGTCCCGAAGGCGCTCATGCCAAGCTCTTGGGGCTTGCTTAAGCCCATATAATGCCTTGGATAACCTATACACATGATTAGGATATCTAGGGTCTTCAAACCCGGGAGGTTGATCAACATAGACTAGTTCATTAATAAAGCCATTTAAAAATGCACTTTTCACATCCATTTGATAAAGTTTCATTTCATGATGTGATGCATATGCAAGGAGGATACGGATGGCTTCTAATCTTGCAACCGGTGCAAAGGTCTCTCCAAAATCCAATCCTTCAACTTGAGAGAACCCCTTTGTAACTAGTCTTGCCTTGTTCCTCACAACAACACCTTGATCATATTGCTTGTTTCGAAACACCCACTTTGTTCCAATGACTCTTGCACCTTTTGGCCGCTCTTCAAGAGTCCAAACTTCATTGCGGGTGAAGTTGTTCAACTCTTCATGCATTGCATTTATCCAATCTAGCTTTTGAAGAGCTTCTTCTACCTTAGTAGGCTCAAAGCAAGAGACAAAAGAGTGATGAGCAATAAATGAAGCAAGTTTTTGTGAGCGAGTCATTACACCCTTTGATGGACTTCCTATGATGAGATCTTGTGGATGATCTTGTAGTAGAGGTGTATTTCTTCTATTGACCACTTGAGGAGGAGGTTGTGGAGCATCAACATCTTGTGCTTGTACCACCATTTGATCATGTGAGACATGAGTGTCTTCATTTTCTACTCTTCCATCTTTATCACCATCTTGTGGCACACTTGATGAAGAAGGTGGATCAATCACTTATACATCATCTTTAGGCTTGATGTCTCCAACCGGAATGTTCTTCATAGCCTCCCTCAATGGTTCATCACCTACATCATCAAGATTCTTATGTGCTCCTTGGGAGCCGTTAGATTTATCAGATTCCACATCATATGTTTCTTCAACCAAGCCGGTGGCATGATTAAATACTATATATGCTTTGGACTTTGATGAGTAACCAACAAGAAAACCAATATCACAACGTCTTTGAAACTTCCCTAGGTGTTGCCGCTTCTTGTAGATGTAGCATTTGCAACCAAACACCCTAAAGAAGAAGATGTCCGGCTTCTTTCCATTGAGCAACTCATAAGGTGTCTTGCCAAGGAACTTTTGAAGGAATAGGCGGTTTGATGCATAGCATGCGGTGTTGATAGCTTCCGCCCATAGAGCTTTGGGGGTGTTGTACTCATCAAGCATTGTTCTTACAAGAGTGATCAATATCCGGTTCTTCCTCTCAACTACACCATTTTGTTGAGGAGTATATGTTGCAGAGACCTCATGCTTGATCCCAACTTCATCACAATAGGCTTCTATGTTTGTGTTGTCAAATTCCTTCCCATTGTCACTTCTTATCTTCTTAAGCTTCACTTCAAATTCATTTTGTGTTCTCTTGGCAAACTTCTTAAAACAAGATGCAACTTCAGATTTATCATGAAGGAAGAATACTCATGTATACCTTGAATAGTCATCAACAATCACAAGCCAATAAAGATTTCCTCCCAAACTCTTGTATGTTGTTGGTCCAAATAAATCCATATGAAGGAGTTCTAGCACTCTTGCGGTTGACATAAAAGCTTTTGTTGGATGGGTATTTGCAACTTGCTTGTCGGCTTGACATGCACTACAAAGCTTGTCCTTCTCAAACTTCACATCCTTCAACCCTCTCACCAAATCATTCTTCATTAGCTTCTTGAGTGAGCTCATCCCAACATAAGCAAGTCTTCTATGCCATAGCCACCCAAGTGTTGTTTTGGTGAATTTCAAGTTTGCATCTTCGGAGGTGAAGTCCACTAGATATAGGTTGTTGTATCTAAATCCTTTGAATATCACATGATCATCATCCTTCTTGGATACAACAACCTCCTTCTCAGGAAACAAGCATTGGAAGCCAAGATCACACAATTGTCCAACGGATAGCAAGTTGAAACTCAATGAAGCAACATATAGCACATTGGAGATGTAATGATCATTTGATATAGCCACTTTGACCAATCCTTTGACCTTGCCCTTTGAGTTATCTCCAAATGTGATTCTTTCTTGTCCATCTACTTCTTTATCTAGTGAGGTGAACATATGAGGATCACCGATCATATGTTGTGTGCAACCACTATCAATAACCCAATGACTTCCACCGGTCTTGTAGTTCACCTACACACAAGAGATCAAGCTTTAGGAACCCAAACTTGTTGAGGGCCCTTCACCTTATCAACAAGTGACTTTGCAACCTAAATTTTCTTAGGCCTATTCTTGTTGGGAGGTCCTAAGAACATCACTTTCATCTTTCCACTAGAATCCTTTCTAAGCATATAGTGAGCATTGAAGGCAAAAGGTCTAGCATGCTTGGGCAAGGGTTGTGGTGGTGGAGTTTGGCACTCATGAGCGAAGTGGCCTTCTTGTCCACACTCAAAACATCTCTTTGGCTTTGGCTTGGACTTATGTTGTTGTTAAGCTTGAGCCTTCTTTTCTTGGTTTGCTAAGTACCCAATGCCACTTCTATCCATCTTCATGATGGTGTTCATTAGTAGCTCACTTTGGAGATGCTTGCCTCTAGTGAACTTGCTCAATCCAATCTTAAGATGCTCTTTCTCCAACTTGAGCTTCTTGTTTTCTTCCTTGAGAGCATCATTGTTTTTCTCTTCCTTGAGCTTCTTGTTCTTATCTTTGAGCTTCTCATTCTCTAGGATCAAACCATCATCATGAACAATAGTTTCTAGCATAATAGACTTGGTGGTTTTGAGCTCTTCAAGATCTTTCTTGAGCTTTTCATTGTCATTCTTGAGCTTGACAAACTCATCATACTCATCGGCCTCAACCACTTGCTTGCCCTTGCTACTAGAACTTTGCTCAATGCTCTCAATGATCAAATCATCACATGATGTAGCTATATCAATCTTAACAACATTGTTAGTAGCATCATGTGGCTCATCAGATAAAAATTCTTGAGCAATGACAAGATTATCATGATTAATCTTAAGAGTGGTGTATTCTTCTTTTAGCTTGTTGTGGCTTATGATGAGCTCTTTGTGCACCCACTCAAGTTTATCATGTTTTTCTTTAAGCTCTTTCTTAGAAGATTTGAGCTCCCTGAGTTTGGATGATATAGCATCATTTGTTTCTTTAAGCTCAACACTAGCCTTTTCCGCTATGTCACATTTGGCTAAAAGAGAATCATTTTTAGCTTCTAGCTTTTCATTTTTAGCTCTAGTTTTTATAATGATCTTAGTGTATTGTTTTAGCAATCTAGCAAGATCATCATAAGAAGGTGATTCATATTCATCATCATCACTATCGCTATCATCATCACTAGTATGCTCATCATCACTACTATCATCATTATTAGATACCTTGCGGTCACCCTTGGCCATAAGGCATAGGTGTGTAGAGGATGATGGCGGTGGTGACGGTGAAGATGATGAAGAGTCGATAACAATTGCAGCCACCTTCTTGTCGTCACTATCATCATCGGATGAGGCACTAGACGAATCAATGTCCATGAGCCAATCACCGACAATGTATGCCTTTCCACTCTTCTTCTTCTTGTGGAAGTCCTTCTTCTTGCCATCTCTCTTCTTGTATGGCTTGTTCTTCTTCTTCTCTTCTTCTTCTTCATTACTTGAGTCATCTTTCTTGCTCTTATATTTGCTCTTGAACTTGTCTTTCTTGGGCTTAGTGCATTGGTGTGCTAGATGACCAAGTTCACCACAATTGAAGCAATCTATCTCAGAGATTGGCTTCCTTCTAGAGCTAGTGAAGAACTTCTTCTTGCCATCAAACTTGATGCCACTCTTGTTGAGCTTCTTTAGCATCTTGGTGGTCTTTTTCACCATGAGAGCAAGACTTTCATCATCAACTTCATCATCACTTGAGCTCTCATACTCAAGTCTTACTTTACCCTTGTCTTGGCTAGCTTTGAATGCTAAGTCCTTATCTTTCTTCTTGGTAGAGGATGAGCCATCTTGTGACATAATGTGCATGTACATCTCATGAGCATTGATCTTTCCCAAGATTTGTGTCGGTGTAGCGGGGGAAAGATCACCTTGATGAAGCACGGTCACAATATGCCCATATTTATCAATGGGGAGGACACTCAAGATCTTTCTTACAACATCGGATGGTTGCATTTGAGTGAGTCCAAGCCCATTGACTTCCTCTACAAGAACATTCAAACATGAATACATTTCATTAGCATATTCTTTAGGAAGCATTTCAAAAGAGTTGAGCTTTTTCATGACAAGATGATAGCGTTCCTCACGCTCACTCTTAGTTCCCTCATGGAGTGCACAAATGTCCGACTATAGTGCATGGGCGTCTTTGTGGTTCCTCACCCGATTGAACACATCTTTGCAAAGGCCTCAAAGATGGTGTTTCGAGCCTTTGCATTCCACTTCTCATAATTCACCTCATCACCTTGTAGGTGAGTAGCATCCTGAGGTTTTGGGAAGCCTTGTGAGGCGGCTCTAAGAATACCAACATCTAGAGCTTCTAGATACGCCTCCATGCGAATTTTCCAATAAGGAAAATCATCTCCCTCAAAGATAGGAGGAGGTCCATCCCCATGAGACATCTTGCTCTAGGTGGTTAAGCCTAAATACATGAGCACGAGGCTCTGATACCAATTGAAAGGATCAAGATGCCCAAGAGGGGGGGGGGTGAATTGGGCTAATTACAAATTTCTTTGCAATTAGCAAATCCTATGGTTAGCCCAATTAACCCCTTGTGCCTAGAAAGTGTTTCTATTGATCTAACGCACAAAAATTTAGCACCCTAAGTTCCAATCCTACTCTAGCATGGCAATTCTAGGAATGTAAATGACAAGTATTGAATTGCTCAAAGTAAATGCTTAAAGTAAAGAAAGGAGAAGAAACACGGCGATGTTTTGCCGAGGTATCGAAGAGTCGCCACTCCCCACTAGTCCTCGTTGGAGCACCCACACAAGGGTGTAGCTCACCCTTGATCCGCGCAAGGATCAAGTGCTCTCTATGGGTTGATTCTTTGACACTCCATCGTGGTGAATCACCCACAACCGCTCACAACTTGAGTTGGGTCACCCATAAGCTCCGCTAGATGATCACCAAACTCCCAATCACCACCAAGCCGTCTAGGTGATGGCGATCACCAAGAGTAACAAGCACGAACTCTCACTTGACCACGACAAGCCTAATGCGAAGGTGGATGTACACTTTGCTACTCTTGATCTCACTAATGAGGGCTCTCTTTGGGATTCTCAAATCTCAATCACCTCACTAGGACCTTACTCTTCTTGGCACTCTCAAAGGTGTTTCTCAGCTGTTGGAATGAGCAAAAGTACCCCCACACACGAATGGAGGTGGTATTTATAACATGGGCTAAAAAACGAACTGTTATGTGCCTCTACGGGGTGACCGGACGCTTCGGTCACGTTGACCGGATGCGCCGATCAGTTTACCCCAAACTCCAGTGTTTACAGTGTGACCGGACGCTGGCCAGTGTCCGGTCAGCACTGACCAGACGCATCTGGTCGCAATTTACCCTCACTGGAACCTTACTGATGTCGACCGGACGCTGGACCTCCAGCGTCCGGTCAGTAGCCGGCACCTGACCAGCGTCTGGTCAGCAATGACCGAACACGTCCGATCAGGATTCTCCCTCTTCAGGACCTTACTGGAGTCGACCGGACTCTGGCCCTCAGCGTCCGGTCACTTCACTTCTCAGCGTCCGGTCACTTCCAGACGACTTCACCTTGATCAAATGAACTAACCGGACTCTGAGCCAGCGTCCGGTCACACCGAAGCCAGCGTCCGATCAGTATTTGACCCTCTATTCACTTCCCACTCTTGATCATATGTGAATGAAGTTTGCTCCATTGGATCTAAGGACTATTTTGGAGCTACCTAGCGCTAGTTTTATCAAGTGTGCACCACACCTAACCCACTAGACTCACCTAGGACAAGCTACCCATCCATACCCCCTTAATAGTATGGCCAAAGAAAAAACAAAGTCCTAAACTACTCTAAGTGTCACTCCAACTCCAATCAACACTTAGAACTAGTCCATCCTTAACCTTGTCATCCATCCTTTGAAAATCGAAACGATTTCCATCATAGGGACATGACTATCATGATAGCCCAATCGATCTCCATTACCTTGACCTAACTTAATTGCCTCTACAAAACACATGTTAGTCACAGTAATCACATATTGTCATTAATCACCAAAACCCAACTAGGGGCCTAGATGCTTTCACACCTCAACCAACCCTGAGGCCGGGGGATCCATCTCGCCCGATGGAGACCCATATCACCGCCAACCACCCTAGGTCCAAGCAAATGGGCCTGGATCAAAGCTCTAACACCAGGGAGGTGATCGGCACGCCCTGATATAAACCATGGACATGCTAGGCCATGCCTAGGGATTCACATCAGGAACAGCATTGGGCGTACCGGTGCTATTCTGCCTAACCCTCGTACGAACACTGACAGGCGTGTCAGTTCACCACGACGTTCGCTAGGATAGAGTGGAGCGCTATGACTAGAAGACGATGCCTGCGCATGGTGCCAGTGACGGATGGGGCCATGATGTGGAGCTATCCCTGTTGACATGTACAAGGTCGATGGGACCCGCATGATGGAAAAGGACCCGACGATCCTGGAGGACTTCTTCTCATTCTTATTCTCCTATTTTCCCTCCACTATAACCCATGCTTTCCCTTGGCCTATAAAAGGGAAAGCAGGGCGTCTCATAAAGGGCATTGCAACACATCACATAGATTCAAACTGGAACCCATCGAACTCCGAACTGATCAGAACACACAAGTACACAACCAGGAGGTGACCGAGCTCTTAGCACCCGTTCACTCCTCTCACCAGAGACTTGGGACCTATCCCTCTCTCAACTGTTTGTAACCCCTACTATGAACTTTTAGTGCTAGTAATATGAGCAACAACAACAAACTAGATGTAGGGACATTCTGCCCGATCCAGTATAAACCTCATGTCCTCTTAGCACACCATCCGAGCTAGACACACAATATTAGAAATTTACTTGTTGGTGGCAACTCGAAACATCAATAGTTGGTGCGCTAGGTAGGGGCCTTTTGTGCGTCTTGACATCCACACCAGACCTCAGATGGCTAGTCACAACCTTAGCTAGGTCCCGGGCACGCACGTGCACTTCGGGGACCTAGACTTCATCATCATGACAGAGGGAGAGTTGGCGATGGCTCCCACTGCCATGCGACCTCTCCACTCCACTAGCCTCGATGTGATCACCGAGGCTCTTGAGGAGCTATAGCTGCATGCACTAGAGGCCTATGCCCCTAGAAGCAACTAGCTCCTCGACTTCGACTATAGGTGGTTTGAGCGCTAGGTCGGCGCCTTCCTGGGACCCCGACCGTCCCGGGAGGACCTACGCCACCTCACCTTCTTGTTCACAAATGTCATGGCATAGCTTACCGGAGGGGAGCCGCTCTCTCCAGAATACCTCATCTAGAGCACCCCGATAGTGCTTCCGCTCGGTCTCTGCAACACCACAGAGACCGATGGCCACCTTGTGGCACAATGCACACTACCATCTCCTGCGAATGATGAGTTCATGGGGATGACCGAATATGTCATGGAGTCTTTCCATGACCTCCTCATGGGAGAATCAGAGTCGCCCTCTAGCTCTGACTCTAGCAGGGGAAGCCGTCACACCTCTCGTGAGTGTTTCATGGCGGTTACCCCTAAGGGATACATCAAAAGCATCCACGAGGAAGAGGCTACCCCAACAAATGACCTCGACGACGAGGTCAAAGGGGATGTAGGGTCCCCGCCTCGCCTGCGGGTGGAGTAGCTGAAGGCCCGACACCAAGAGCTCGAGGAAGCGTGACTCCAGCTCAAGCAGGAACGTGCGGAGCTCAATCGAGAGATCGAGCGCCACAGACACTGTGGGCACGCACGTGCCATGGCCTGTGACATGAACCGGAGGATCATCGAGGATGATGAAGCTCTCCCACATTTTGCTTGGGCAAGCCAGAACATCGCTGCTGTGGCAGCCTTGCTCCATGGGCTTTCGGGGCCTATGACGCCCGAGGATCATCGGGCCCATCATGAGATTCACCTGCTACTCGAGCGTGCGGCGGCGCAACAAGCCGAAAGCTCGTTGTCTCGACGATGCGAGCTCGACGCCAGCCAGCGTATGCCCTCGGAGTGACCCAACAAGGATGCATCCGTCCACCAGGCACCGCAAGGTGGTAGGTTACGCACCGTGGTCTCGGTGCATGAGCATCTTGGCCACAACCGTGATGTGTGCGACACCCTCGATACCCGCAGGCGCACCTGTGGCGATGTGGGGGAGGGAGCTAGCCACGGCTACCACCCTCATTGTGGCGAGCACTACAATAGTGGTGAGGACCGAAGGCCGAGCCCCAGCCTACCGGGACCTTAGGCCTTCGGCCGACACATCCTCAACGCTGCCTTCCCACCATGGTACCGACCACCAACCAACATCCCAAAATACTCTAGGGAAACGAACCTCGGACTATGGCTCGAGGATTATCAGCTTGCTTGCCAAGCCGGTGGAGTGGATAATGATGACTTCATTATCCACAACCTTCTATTGTTCCTGGCCGATTTGGCACGAACATGGTTGGAACACCTTCCGCCCAATAGAATCTAAAGTTGGGCGGACCTGAAAGAGATCTTCATGGGGAACTTCCATGGCACATACAAGCGTTTTGGGAACCCATGGGATCTCAAAAACTGCCAATAGAAGGCCAGAGAAACCCTCCATGGGAACATCCGACGCTTCTCTTGACAGTGCAACGAGCTACCTAACATCACCGACGTCGACATTATAGGAGCTTTCCTATCTAGGACCACCTTTGAGTCCCTGGTTCATAAGTTGGGACGTAAGGGCCCGCGAACCACCAAGGAGCTCTTCGACATCACGACCAGCCATGCCTCAAGCGAGGAGGTGGTCGGAGCGATCTTTGACCGCCTCAAAGGAAAGGCGAGGCGGGACAAGGATGCCGGCGAAGGCGCCTCCAACCATCCCGTCAAGAAAAAGAAAAAGCAGCGGCGTGAGGGCTCGCTCGTGGCTGCTGCCGACCGCAAGGGGGCTAGAAGCCCATGAAGGGTACCCTAGACCACTTCGAGAAGCTACTCAAAGGGCCATGCCCAAACCATACCTTCCCCGTCAAGCATCTATACAAGGACTACGACCTCATGAAGCGGTTCTTGTCTAGAGGCTTCAACAGGGGAAGCATGGGAAGGACCCCAAGCCAACTACGGACGATGCCAAGGGGATGGACGATAGCTTTTTGACGCTGGATGGCTGCCTCATGATCTTCGGAGGGTCAACGGCCTATGACTCCAAGCGCCTCTAGAAGCTCACGCGTCGTGAGGTATGGTCGAGCCAGTCACGCCTATCTTCCTCCGATGGTGGGAGTCCGCCATAACCTTTGATCGGACCGACTACCCGAAGAGTGTCCCACAACTAGGGAGATATCCGCTCATGGTTGACTCGATCATCGGCATGAAGTGGCTCACCGAGGTACTGATGGATGGAGGCAGCGGCCTCAATATCATGTACGCCGAAACACTTGACACCATGGGCATCGACCGATCATGCGTTTGACCGACCGGAGCGCCTTTCCACAGCATCGTGCCTAGAAAGCAGGCTGTGCTGCTTGGGCAGATCGATCTATCCATCACTTTTGGGGATTCGTCTAATTATAGGACGGAGACCCTCACCTTTGAGGTGGTCGAGTTCCATGGAACTTACCACGCCATCCTAGGACATCCATGCTATGCGAAGTTCATGGCCGTCCCCAACTACACCTACCTAAAGCTGAAGATGCTAGGACCGTGCGGGGTCATCACAATCGACACATCCTTCCAGCGCGCCTACGAATGCGAGGTCGAGTGCTGTGATCACGCCGCAACAATCGTCACCTCTAAGGAGCTTGCGGCCATCGAGAAGGAGCTCGCCGAAGAAGCACCCAACCCCAAGTGGTTGGCTGGGTCTTTCGAGCCAGTGGAGGGCACCAAGGAGGTCCTCATGGACCCCAGCGGCTCCAAGGGCGAAGTGGTGCGCATTAGCACCACATTTTCCTTCGAATAGGAAAGCGCACTCGTTGGCTTTCTCCGCACCAATAGAGACATCTTTGTGTGGAAACCCTTTGTAACACCCTAGGTGTTAGGCTTGCATAATTTGACTTGCATTGCATGAGCGTAAGCATCAAGCATTCATATATGAGCTTTTACATATGAAACATGTGATTGAAACATATGAAATATGCTTTGTTATTTTATGTTTCCTTTGTGTATGCTTATGATCATGAGTGAATAAGTGTAAGTGGTTGATGTTAGTTACTAAAACACCTTAGCTACACTTAGGATCACTAGTGGAACATTGTTCATGTAGACCACTTTGTCTAATTAAACTCCTAAGTGATGATATACATGTTGACCTGGGAAGTAATTTATGTAACCGATGTATGAAATGCTTATGTGACCTTAGGAATAGCTTAAACATGTTTAGAATGTCATTATGAACAACTTTGGTATTCATGACTATGGCTAGTTTGGTCACTAAGACATAGATATAGTGTAAGTCATCATGTGAAAGTGGAATGTTTAACCTAGTTTGAACTATGTCATAGAGACTTTGCATGGATGTGTTCACTAAAGTAAAGTTGTAGTATTTGATGAGAGGAACAACTTTTATTTTTGGGTCATAGGCTAGTTCAACTCCTAACGTGCTTGAATTTGGCACACAAGAATCAACATTTCCCTATTTTTAGCACTTACGAAAATTTGCTAAGTGTTTGACGCTGACAGTGCTAACGCCCACGCCATCGCACCATCGTCGTCTCCATCTAGCCCACAGCTGCGCCACTTTCCCCTCTACCTCCTTGACGTGATTGCAGCACCGGACAAGCTTCGGTGAGGGCGTATTCACCATTTTCGTCCTCGCGCGGACTCACAGTGTCCATGGCTGCCTCCACGGTGAGCTCGCCGCTGCTTAGCTGGCATGTGCTTTGCGTTTGATTTCTCGCATTAGGGCTTGGCTAGGATGTGTGCTAGCTAGTAGCATGACGTTACCACATTTGGTTGTTTCGCTGGCGCGGAACATGACGACCCGCCACTAGTACAGAAACAGGCTTTACTCCCGGTTGGAAAACCCCTTCGGTCCCGATTTTCCAACCGAGAGCACGAATCCGGGACTAAAGGGCCCCTCCTTTAGTCCCGGTTTCTCGCCCGGGACTAAAGGTCCACCTTTAGTCCTAGTTGGTAATACCAACCGAGACTAAAGAGGCCTCCCGGCCTGGCCACGTGGACCGGCCCTTTAGTCCCGGTTGGTATTACCAACCGGGACTAAAGGTTTTCTTTTTTCTTTTCTTTTTTTTGTTTCTATTTTCAATTGATGATTCATTTTGGTTTTCGAATAGGTTTTCGAATACACATTCTACGCTGCTAATAATATACGTATTCTACACGCTTATAATGTTCGAATATTTTGTACAAACTAAAGTATGAAACTAACGTATATATTACATGCATATACATATATTGTACGCTATTTTATGTATATATAATATGTATATATATATATTACAAATAAAGCTTATATTGTATATTCTATCATATCCTTGGGATAACAAATTCACTCCATCTGGTTTGGCTTCCATGTTTCATTCACGTCATTGTAGAACTCGCCGGCGGGGTTTAAGACCTGGTCATTAAGAAATCCTGCTATGGTCTCTTGAATTTCTTTCAGTTGGTCATGCCATATGACTTTTTCCTTCAACCATAGTCTTCAATAAAAGTTAAAGGAAAAGTATTAATATATATATATATATATATGTGTTGGTCATGTGATTACTTATATATATGAGCAATAAAAGAAATTGTGAATATATGAATATATTTATATAACGTACTTTGAGGGTCTCTTCAGGAGTTCTTTTTGCGTATGCCATGATGAACTCGCAAACATAGTGTCCGCAGTAGTTGTTCTCCTGTTCTTGCCTCAGAACCCACTTTTACGAGAAAAAAGATCCGGTGAATTGAAAGCATGCATGGTGTTAATTGAATTATATATATAAATGTAGCTAGTACTTACTTTGTGTGCGATTACATCCAGTGGCGCTTTGCAATGTTTCATGTGGTGCTCCTCAATGAAACTTTTCCAAACACTATGCCCAATAAAATAAAAAATTAATTTGGCATTTAATAATTGTTGCAGTTAAGAGATCAGGGTATATATAGTTGCTAGAGAGACCAAATTACCCTTGGATAATATCTATCATGTCTTGTTACTCTGTTTGCTCTTTTCTTAACGAGTCTAAGATGCTCAACCGACTATTGGCCATATCGATGACCATCAATACCCAGTGATTGCTGCATATGTTTTTATACACAAATATGGGAGATAGCTTAGCTAGTAAGCAAATAATTGAACAAATGTCCATATGATCGACATTAATTATTTAACACTCACTTGAAGTTGTAGGGGAAGAGTATGTCCTTGTTTTGTTGGTTCACTAAGAACCTCATGAGATTTTTCTCGAGTTCAGCTTTTCATTGAGGCAGGGGATTAGGGTGTTTGAATACGACATTTGGATCAATGAAACCAGCATCATTATCCTTTCTCTTTCTGAGTTCTGTCATCTCATATCTGCATATATAAAAATATAGTGTGAGGATATATAATTTATATATATACATGTAGCTTTATATATATACACTTTAATAGCAGAAAATAATCACACTTATAGACAATAGCAGCTAATGAGACTTTTGTCGAGAGAGTCCAGGTGGCATAGTTGGTGTAATTCTAAAAACTCGACATATATAACGTCATCGCCACGGAAGTAATGTTGGTTTCTAACTCTGACAGAAACAAAGTTCTCTCCCCGTTCACACGCCGCCATGTACCACTTGTTTAGCAGGTACATTTGCGTACCTAGTTCACCTAAGGCCTCAGGGTTGTATAGACTCTTTCCATGTTCAAATTTCTTCCAAGGATCCACTTTCAGAGCAGATGGTCCTTCAGCGAGCACTTGGGCAAGGTCCAAACCGGTGTCCTCGTAAAACTGAGCTAGGTCCTCAAAATTGATGTCCAGTACGTCTAAGTTTGAATCATATTCATTACGAATGACAAGAGGGGGGGACTGATTGTTGCGATTGTTGTCCGAGTTGTGCAACACCTTTCCCTGCTCTGGTCTTTTTCTGCGCCGCCTCAAATGACTTGGTGAGAGAGCGGTCGTAGTCTGATTTTGGCAGGGTCTTTTGAGATTCCCGCTTTTTCTGGTCCACCTTCTTTCTTAGAAGAACTGGAGGTAGGTAGAAGTATGATTTCTCTGGGTTCTCCCTCGCTTCTCATTGCTTTCTTACTTTTTTCGAAGAAACTGCTCACATCTTTTTGTACTGTAGCATTTAATTCCTTTTCACTTTTCTCGTAAGCCAGTTTTTGGGGAATAACTGGATTAGAGGAGGCTTTCTTCTTTGCCGGCTGGTGGGCCAACGGCTTCATTTGCGGGGCGGACCTCTTAGGAGCTGGCTGCTTCTTGGTCATGAAGGGAGGCGGGGTAGCCGTTGGAGACCTCCTTGGAGGCGTTGGAGACCTCCTTGGAGGTGGCGGCGTTGCATAATCATTGCTCGGAGCACTATGATGAACTAGAGATTGAATAATTGGACTTAGGTTGGCGAAGGCCCTGATGTGTGAGTACAAAAAAGAATAATTTGGTATAAGAAATTGTTATTATTAATCATGCATGTCAATAGAGAATTAGTGAAAAAATTGTTTCGTTCACTTTTGTCCGCACCTATTGTCTGACAGTTAAGGAAGCGGCGGTGGACTAGAGACCCCAGGAATAATGATGTAGCGCTTGCGCCATAGTATGAATGTCTTCTCTGCTTCTCCTAGAGTCTTCTCTCCATCACCTCCTGGAATGTCAAGAGCCAGATCACTAAAACCTTTGTTAACTCTATCCACTAAGACGCTAACATATCAATGTGGTATTATTGCCCCATGGATTCTTGGTGTCTTGGTAGGATCTGGAGGAGAAAAAACACTGAGAGCCACCATGATTGTGACATTCCCTTTTGGAATATGTAGCTCACATGATGTAAACGGTGTAGTGATGTCATCCATGGGAAAACATAACATTGCGTCATCTTGATTTGGCAACTCCGTGGAAGCGCAGCTGCTTTTCAACTGATCAGGGGGGCTAATATTAATGTTGATTCCTGGATCTGATGCCTGCCTTTGGGCACTCATTGCTATTTGCACTTGCTTTATGATTTCGTCCTACATTCTAGCTTGCATGTCTTTTTCGCACTCCTGTGCTTGAAGCAATGCCTCCCGTGACTCACAAACATATTCCTCCAACCTACTGATCCGCGCTGCTTCCTCATCCTTCCTTCTCTGTTGGCTTCTATAGGTATCTCTGTCGTTAGGGAAACCATGCTCGCAAGAAATGTTCCGTCCTAAACCTCTCGTTCGGCCACTGTGTTCAGTAGTCCTGATGGCATACGTCAGTTCATCCTTCTCTCTATTGGGCCTGAATGCACCAATAGCTTTAGCTTGTAGAGCATAAGAAAATCTTTGTGTTGCTCTTTCAAGTTTTGGGCCATGAACCAACTTCCCGGTCTCTAGGTCCAGTCTTCCCCCATGAGCGAAAAACCAATTCTTCGCGCGTTTGGGCTAATTGAGTGATTCTAGTGTGATACCCTTGGCAAGAATGTCCGCTTCCATTTTTTCCCACTTGGGAATGGCAGTCGCGTAGCCACCTGATCCCATGCCATGGTGGTATACCTTATGTCGGGCATTCTCTTGGTTCCTTCTCACCCGTTCCTCACCCTCTTCCGATGTCTTGTACTATACAAAATCATTCCAGTAGGGCCTCAACTTCGTGAGCGGGCCACTAGTATTGAAATTGGGCGTTAGGTTCTTCTTGACGTATTTTGTGTATAGGGATTTCTTATAGGTCTGGAATTGTGTGGCCATCTTCTTCATAGCCCACTTTTGAATGAGCTCCTTCAATTCATCATCGTTGATATCATCATAATCATCCGCTTGCAACGTGAAATGTTGAAGGATATCATCCCAAATTAAATTCTTATCAAGATCAAAGACAAAACTAACATGAGGCTCATTGATCTTTTGCTTCCATTCATGGGCACTGATCGGAAGTCTATCCCTTACGAGGCACCCACAGTGTTGCACGAATTTCCTTACATGTGGACCAAGTGGTTCGCCTGTCTCTATATTGAATTCCGATATTATGTAGCGCCCCCTCCAATAGCTTTTTCGGGCCTGAAATATTTTTGCTTTTCGCCGTTGTGGTCGTTGATCTAGAGGGCTACATTTAAAAAAATAAATAAATATCATGTGTACACATAATAGATGATAGATATTCAAATATATATATATATATATAATATTCAAATATATATATATAAATATATACCTCGTCAGTATTTTCTTGCACAATATTTTCTTGGTTATCTTCAAGAGATAGGTTTTGACTCCCATCATCTACATCCTGCTGGTCACCATCGGCAAATTGAGTGTCGGTGTTGATAATATCCATCATTTCTTCATCCATGTTGTCTCTCGGGGCAGCCATCTAGCTTTTACACCACTAGATATATCTATAAAAAATAAAAACTATGTCTATAAAATGGACTCCTACAGGACATGCCACCTCGAGGATAGTAACATTTGTAGATGACATTTGTAGGTCTAAAGTTATCAAATATCCATCAAATTCTAGCTCAAAAACATGTTTAAATAAATAACCATCCGTACTAGTTGACCTTGCTTACGTGATCATCTTGGCGAGCATTTCTCCACCAGATGGCACCGTACTTGGCCATGGAAGAGCTCCAATTCTACGAGGAAGGGAACATGGTCTTCCACGACTGTTGCCGCTCTCCCTCATAAAATCAAAGCTCCTCCTTGACATCCGTTACCGCTTGGCAAAGAACATGCTAGCCGAGATGAACATGGTCCGCAAGTTCAACTAGTACGGATTTTCTACAATTTTCTAACTATTTTCTAAGTTTTTCATTTCATGGAAAAATTAATTCTAAAAAATAAAAGGCATGATTTCTAAGTATTTCATTTCATGGAAAAATTAATTCTAAGTGACTTGCTCGACATCGGCGAGCTCGCGGGCGTTTCATGGAAAAATTAATTCTAAGTGACCTGCTCAACAATATTGAGAAAAAACACACGCTCTCATGCCATCACACATCTTCTAAGATCACGTAAGCTTCCGTACTAGTTGACCTTGTTTACGTGATCATCTCGGCAGGCATTTCTCCACCGGATGGCACCGTACTTGGCCACGGAAGAGCTCCGATTCTACGAGGAAGGGAACACGGTCTTCCACGACTGTTGCTGCTCTCCCTCATAGAATCAAAGCTCCTCCTTGACGTCCGTTACCGCTCGGCAGAGAACATGCTAGCTGAGATGAACACGGTCCGCAAGTTCAACTAGTATGGATTTTCTACAATTTTCTAACTATTTTCTAAGTTTTTCATTTCATGCAAAAATTAATTCTAAAAAATAAAAGGCATAATTTCTAAGTGACCTGCTCGACATCGGCGAGCTTGCGGGTGGTGGCGTCCGCGCCAAGGAGGCGTAGGTATGCCCGCCCGAGTACAAGAACTACGTGCCTTGCTACTACAACGTCACGGACGCCGTCGACCATCTCGGATCTGGGGGCCGGTGTCGTCATAAGCTACCGCGCAAAAAGGAGGAAACGACAAGACACCGGGCCGCACCCGTGCTCCACTGAGCTCGATGGCTCATCGCAAAATCACATTACAAGATTGCCGGTACGAGGGCTCGGCACACGCATCCATCCGATTACAAAAGGTTGGAGCAATTATTCCATCATAAACTGATTATGGTGGCGGCGGTGGCTCACATCCAAGGTGTCAAACATGAGGTCCAACTCCTGCAGCCGATGGAGTAGCTCTAGCAACTTGATCGGACTCTGGCTGCAACAACGTGAGAGCAGAGAAGATTTAGTGCGAGTTACTAATGGAACCGGCAGCGATGAAAATGGCGGCGGTAGAACGTTGCAGAGGTGAGGAGGAGGAGGGACCTTTTCTTGGTCGTTGAGGAGGATGGCCTTGATGCGCTCTGTCTCAGTGAGGATAGGATTGTCGCAGTGCAGTGCGCCATCATCGGTGATGATGAGCGAGGTGGGCCAGGGATGCGGACGACGCGAGGTGTGCGCTGGCCGGCCGGAGAAGAAGCGTGCGTGCGCATGGGGCCGGTGACAGCGTGCGCACGTGACGAGGCGAGGCTAGGGTGGTCACCTAGGGGCGGCGGCGCTGCTAGATCAGATCGATCTAGTCGAGAAGATGAGGCGACGGAGAAGAAGGCTTGGCGGCTACTGGATCCGGTTGGAGAAGAAGGCGACGAAAACAGAGAGGAAGAGAACTAAGGGAGAAGGGCGTGTTTTATGAAGGGGGACCTGTAGTCCCGGGTGATGGTTAGAACCAGGACTAAAGGTTCTTTAGTCCCGAGTGATGGTTAGAACCGGGACTAAAGGTCTGACCTTTAGTCCCGGGTGTAGCCACGACCCAGGAGTAAAGGTGATTTTGGCGGGCCGCAAAAACGCAGCCCATCTTTAGTCAGTCCCGGATGATGGTTAGAACCGGGACTAAAGGTTCTTTAGTCCCAGGTGATGGTTAGAACTGGGACTAAAGGTCTGACCTTTAGTCCCGGGTGTAGCCACGGCCTGGGAGTAAAGGTGATTTTGGCGGGCCGCGAAAATGCAGCCCATCTTTAGTCCCGGGTGGTTGGTCCACCCGGGAGTAAAGGTGGGCTGCAGTTTGGCTTCCCACCAGTTTCTAGAAGTTTTTTCCTTTTTTATATAAATATGTAGAGAGTTGTTAATTGCCTAGTAAATAAAATATTAGCAAAAAAATTACAAAAAGAATTCTGGGACCTGGTTTTGCTTTATTGTACATAAGAAAAATCTGTAACCTAAACTCTTTTGTTTTATCGTATAAATATTTAACAATTTCACCATGCAAAAATGTACTACTTAATTAAAATCATTAAAACTATTGCTTTTCGACAGGAAATTAGTTTTCACATCTTATTAACGTTGATCATTTGTTTTTTCATCACACATTCTCCACAGGAAATCCACCGTCAAGCAGAAAATTCATTTAAATCGTAGAAAATATGAATACACAACAAAAATATGAATACACTATATATATCAAGCGGGCACAGTAGTGAACTTCTTCTTAACGTATATCCCTTGGTTATGATCGCGCCGTAACCATGGAGTGTCCTCATCATTTAGCTGGATGCTTGGGTCTTTGTTCACTGTGAAGGGTGGAAATCGGTCATCCTTTTCATAATCTTCTGATATGTCTGACTTGTCTTCAATTCCGACGATGTTTCTTTTACCTGAAAGAACTATGTGACGCTTTGGCTCATTGATTGGGTCATTGTTGTTTTTCCCTCTCTTTGGTTTTGTAGACATGTCCTTGACATAGAACACCTGATTCACATCCTTGGCAAGGACGAACGGTTCGTCTTTGTACCCAATATTGTTGAGGTCCACGGTTGTCATTCCATACTGGTTGTCGATTGCTACCCCGCCTCCAGTCGCCTTTACCCATTGGCACTTGAACAAAGATACCTTAAAAGTAGGTGCATAGTTTAGTTCCCATATCTCCTCTATGTGGCCATAATATGTTTGCTTATTTCCATTAGGGTCGGTGGCATCCATGCGAACACCACTGTTTTGGTTGGTGCTCCTTTTATCTTGGGCTACTGTGTAAAATGTATTCCCATTTATCTCGTTCCCTTTGTATGTGAGGATATGCCACGATGGCTGCCTAGCCAACAAATACAGTTGCTCATCAATACTCTCAACACCCTGACATTCTTTTCGCAACCAGTCGCTAAAAGTTTCCATGTGCTGACGCATAATGCAAGCTTTAGACTTCCCTAGAAACTCGGATTGGAGCAACTCTTTATGTGTCTCGATATATGGATCCACCAAGGAGGAGTTTTACAGAACTATGTAGTGTGCTTTATTAAAATAATTGTCCTACGTACCAATATATTTTCTTCCCTAGTGTCCCCTTTCCACTTAGTCTCCCCTCGTGTCGCGATTCAGGAATACCAATCGGGTCAAGGTCAGGAATAAAGTCAACACAAAACTCAATGACCTCCTCTGTTCCATAGCCCTTGGCGATGCTTCCTTCTGGCCGAGCATGATTGTGAACATATTTCTTTAGGACTCCCATGAACCTCTCAAAGGGGAACATGTTGTGCAGGAACACAGGACCGAGAATGCTAATCTCCTTGACCAGGTGAACTAGGAGGTGTGTCATGATATTAAAGAAGGAAGGAGGAAACACCAACTCAAAGCTGACAAGACATTGAACCACATCATTCTGTATTTTAGCTAGATCCATTGGATCGATTGCCTTCTGAGAAATTACATTGAGGAATGCACATAGCTTCACAGTGGCTAGACGTACATTTGGAGGTAGAATTCCTCTTAATGCAACTAGAAGCAATTGCGTCATCAGCACGTGGCAGTCATGGGACTTTAAGTTTAGGAATTTCTTCTCTAGCATATTTATTATACCCTTTATATTCGAGGAGAATCCAGATGGTACCTTGATGCTTGCTAGGCATTCAAACATGCTTTCCTTCTCTTCTTTGCTAAGAGTGTAGCTAGCAGGACTTAAGTAATAGCATCTATTATCTGTCTTCTCTGGATGCAGGTTGTCTCATTCTTTCAAACACCGCAGGTCCTGTCTTGCTTCAAGTGTGTCCTTAGGCTTCCCATACACACCCATGAAGCCTAGCGGGTTCACACAAAGATTCTTCATCAGGTGCATCACGTCGATTACGCTATGGACCTCTAGGACTTGCCAATAGGGTAGCTCCCAAAATATGGACTTCTTCTTCCACATGGGTGTGTGACCGTCGGCGTCGTTCAGAACAGGTTCGCTGCCATGTGCCTTTCCAAATACTATTTTCACATCCTAGACCATATTGAGTACATCCTCACCAGTTCGGTTGCCCGGCTTGGTCTGGTGGTCTGCCTTACCTTTAAAATGCTTGCCTTTCTTTCTTAGGGGGTGATTTGCAAAAAGAAATCAATGATGGCCAAGGTACACTACCTTTCGACATTTTTTCAAGAATATACCTTTAATGTCATCGAAACAGTGCATGCATGCATTATATCTCTTGTTTGATTGTCCTGAAAGATTACTTAGAGCAGGCCAATCATTGATTGTTAGGAACAACAATGCTCGTAGGACAAAGTGCTCCTATTTGTGCTCATCCCATACACATACACCTGGTCTATTCCACAAAAGTAGAAGTTCTTCAACTAGTGGCCTCAGGTACATGTCGATGTCGTTGCCAGGTTGCCTTGGGCCTTGGATGAGCACTGGCATCATAATAAACTTATGCTTTATGCATAACCAGGGAGGAAGGTTGTAGATACATAGAGTAATAGGCCAAGTGCTATGACTACTGCTCTGCTCCCCGAAAGGATTCATACCATCCGTACTTAAAGCAAACCTTAAGTTTCTTGTGTCATTTGCAAACTCTGGGAATTCTCTATCGATTGCTCTCCACTGGGACCCATCAGCAGGGTGTCTCAACATATTGTCTACCTTACGGTCTTCTTTGTGCCATCGCAACAACTTTGCATGGTCTTTGTTTCTGAATAGACATTTCAAGCGTGGTATTATAGGAGCACACCACATAATCTTGGCAGGGATTTTCTTCATGGGACGTTCGCCCTCAACATCACCAGGGTCATCTCGCCTGATCTTATACCGCGATGCATGACATACCAGGCATGCATCTAACTTCTCGTACTCCTCGCCACAGTAGAGGATGCAGTCATTAGGACATGCATGTATCTTCTGGATTTCTAATCCTAAAGGGCAGACTACCTGTTTTGCTTTGTACATAGTAGCGGGCAATTCGTTATCCTTTGGAAGCATCTTCTTTTGGATTTTTAGTAACTCCCCAAATCCCTTGTCAGATACACCATTCTTTGCCTTCCATTGCAGCAATTCTAGTGTGGTACCCAACTTTTTCTACCCCGCATCACAAGTTAGGTATAGTAATTTCTTGTGATCCTCTAGCATGCGCTCAAACTTGATCTTCTCCTTTTCACTTTCACATTCTCTTTGTGTGTCATGAATGGCCTGACCAAGATCATCAGCGGGCTCATCTTCTACCCCTACCTCTTCTTTAGCTTCCCCCATTGCAGTATCATTGAAGGCACCATATTCAACAATAATGTCATCATTGTCCCATTGTTCTTCTTCACCTTCTTCCATTACAACCCTGGTTTCTCCGTGCTTCATCCAACAAATATAGTTTGGCATGAAACCCGACTTCAACAAGTGTGAATGAAGACTCCTTGAGCTAGCATATTCCTTCAAATTCTTACATATGGCACATGGGCAGCACATGAAACCATTGCGTTTGTTTGCCTCGGCCACACGTAAGAAAGAATGCACACCCTCAATGAACTCTTGGGAGTGGCAATCAGCATTGTACATCCAATGCCGGCTCATCTGCATTACATGACATACATACCATATTAAAACCTAGAACATAATTAGTTAATTATACGACATGCATGCCACCACACAAGGTATTAATTTATGAAAGTCTCGCTACAATGTAGACAATCCCAACTACCACTAAAAAAACTAAAGCTAAAATGCACTTCAGCAGCATAAGGATTTTGCGACCAATCCCAACTAAAACAGATAGATCATGCGTTTGTTCAACATCTATGGGCTTCTTCCGCAGGATCACTGCCTCATCAGCCGCCATAGCTGCCTATGCAAGAGTTTTGCATGTGTTCAACATACTCTTCCTCCCAGTACCAGCCTGAACATCCGGTGCCATCCCACTGAAATTAAAAAAAATAGAACTCTAATCACAATCATCATGAAAATAAGTATAAATTAACCATAATCATCAAATGCGACAAAATAACTCACATTGCGATCCAGACACTTGTAGAAGATACGACCCTTGTTGGGACACTCCTTCCTCACCCGGTACTCCATCATAATTTTCTCCTCACACTTGCCGCATGCAATGAGAGGGAGGTCCAGCCTCAGTCGCTTTGGAACCCGATGAGAGGCCGAGGACCCGGAAGCAATTGCCATCTACTCTCTATACTCATTTTTAATATAATATAAATTTCTCATTTTATAAACAAATAAAATTAAAAAAACTCTAAAATTCTCTATATCTCTAAACAATGAATTGTGCTATGCATGCTAGAAATGAAAGCTGAATACTAGTTTTGAATAACTACTTTAACCTTCCTTCATCCAAATATGCAAACTTTAAAGTGATTTTGTGCTTAAATGGCTTACAAATAAAAAAATCCACCATAAAAAACCACATATATCTAGTCCACAAAATGAGATATGCTACTGATGAAACATGAGAGTATAAAGTTGGTAACCTTTAGAACCAAATAATCGATGAGGAATCAAAGAAAGGCGATGAGGAAGAAGAGAGGCCGGCGATGAAGCAAGAACATTGAGCTCGAAGTGGCTCAGGCTCGGGGAGGAAGAAGGGGTATATAGGAGGGGACCTTTAGTCCCGGTTGGAGACAGAAACCAGGACTAAAGGTCACTTTCTAGTCCCAGATGGAGCCACCAGCCGGGAAAACTTTTACTCCCGGTTGGAGGGACCAACCGGGAGTAAAAGTTAACCTTTAGTCCCGATTGGTAGCTCCAACCGGGACTAAAGGTCCCCTGCAGCAAAAGCCTGCCGCAGTAGCCCTTGGGCAAGGTCCTTTAGTCCTAGTTGGAGCTACCAACCAGGACTAAAGGTTTCTCTAGCCCCGGGCACGAAAAATACCAGGACTAAAGCCAAATTTCGAAGTGGGTCAAAGGTTGTTTCTCTACTAGTGCGCGCAGCCGTGCTCTCACCGTCGCACCCCCGCGCACGCGGGCAGAGCTCGTCAGAGCACCTCGTGTCATCTAGGTCGCCTCATTAGATCCGCATGGTCACCGTGGTGCTTGTGTGCTACTCGCCTAGCCTCATCGTGGCCCGTAATGTCCAGCGTACCATAGCACCATGCCGCCGTGCTGCCATGGCTGGCGATGAGGTGGCTCCTATGCATCCACGCCTCCACCACTTAGGTCATTCGGTGCAGCTTTGTGTGTAGATCACGTTGGTGTGTTTGGTTTCACCGGAGAAGCTCACTGTCGGTGAACTCTGGCCGTCCCGCGCCGCTCCTCTATTTTGCTGTCGCTGACACGCGGGCCCGTCTGATGCGTGGGTCCCGGCTGTCAGTGGCTCAGTTTGAAAAGCTAGTTCATTTATTTCTAGATTTGCATGCAACTTTGAAAAATCATAAGTGGAGTTCTAGATGTCCATTTTTGGTGAACCAAATTTTGTTGTGTTCCTCATGAAGTGTAGTGTTTTGTAAAAAATATGAAATGTATAGTTTCTAATATTTTTCTTGGTGATTAAAATGTATTTGAATAAGTGCTTTTTGAATGTTAGTAAACTTGTAAATTAGATATCTTGAGCTAGAAAAGTGACAAAATTGTGATTCCAATTTATTAGTCTTGTGTTGACATGATCTAGCTAGTAAAAATATTAATCTTGCAGTGAACTTGATTGAAATATGATCTTTCTATTTATCTATTAATAAATGGCATTTTCTGAGGAAAAATATAGGGATAAAAATATGTAACATATTTCTATGCAAATTTTTCTACAGTAGTATGGCACTATTATGAGGCTAAGAAAAATATATAATCTATTGTTTGACACTTTTCTATAGGGTTTACTTTTTTCACTAAAATAGGCCTTGCTAGCTTTTTATTTTTGTACAAGATGTTATAAATGTCCAAATGGTATAAAATTTGTATAGTAGTCTATTGTGAGCACTAGGAAGCAACTGTAATTTTATGAGAATTTATTGTGCACATTTGTTGTATGTTTGTTATTTCCCCCAATTATTTAATTAAATTAATAAGGGCATTTAAGTAATTAAATTGTGATTGACCATGATGTTTTCTATGGTTCTTATGATGCATAGTAACTTTTGATGTTCATAGTAAGGCTTAGAAGCCATTGATTGTATGCAACTAATTAATTATTGCTTTATAATTCAAATAGATGGTTACATGTATAGATTTGATTGTGTGGATGATTTCATGTGGATAATGATCTTTGCTGTATAACTTGTTAATAACAAAGTTGTAGATAACTTACTAATCTACTTTGTGTTAAATTTTCACAGATATAGGTCTTAGGGTTTAAGAGTTTTGGTTGTTAGAAGTTTGCTGCCCTAATTGTTTGTTCTCTGGACAAATTTGGTTGTCTGAATTGTTGGACCTAGATAACTATTGAATCACAGTAAGAGTATTAAAAGAAAGTTGTAGAAAATTTCATAAGATTACCAGAATGTCCACAATCATATTATTTTGATATATATAACTCTAGTTATGGGTAAAACAAGTAGTTGTTGTTTTGGTAGTTCGGTAAATAAATTGCAGAAGTGTTTGCCTAAATAATAGAGAAGAGATATGTGCCTACTCAGTAGAATAGAATGCACTTGTTATTATCTTAATACCATACTATTGAAAATACTTACAAGGATGCATTCAGCATGTTTTATCATACTATACTTGTCGACATATATGCATTCGCAATATCTTATTCCACGATCATGCATATAGGATAGACTGAGGAGATAACGTTGCTGCAATTCAACGAAGAAGAGGAAGAGGACCAACAGGAGAATCCTCAAGCCGTAGGTCGCGAAGAAGAGGAGCAGAACCTAGAAGAGCTCCCGGAGTGCCCTGATCACCGCCCCACCTCTTTTCTGAAAGGCAAGCCCCGGAGCATTCTAAGTCTCCTAATGTTTTACAAAATATTACTTGAGTCCTTTTATGATTGATGCATTAGGTTATAAGAGTTGAATGGAAACACTTGATGCATGGAACTACCTTATCCAGATATATACACCTTTAACCCTGTGTAGGTCTAGGATCGAATATATGCTTAGCCATGCTTAGACCGGTAGAAGTCGGGTGATTTCCTGTCACCTACGAGATATAGGTGGATACCAAAGCATGGTTGGCTATATTTGCTATCGTGGAAAAAGAACCATGGGGTAATGTAAATGGAGGCCAGACGGAGTCTATGCGTAGGTTGACTCATGTGATTCCGTCTGTGCCGATTAAGGACCATACCGTTGTTGGCACTTTTGAGAAGATTGAACGCATGTCTATCACTTAGCTGGCCGGATAACTCATTCTGGCCGTGAAGCCAAGTAGCTCAACTCAAGCTAGGCCTCGCTCTGTCAAAGTGCGCACTCTGGATGGTAGTAAGGATGTGTGGGGAGCTAGGCGTGAGCCCAAGGGCAGGGTAGTCCTGATCTTCCTAGCAGCTGGTTGTCCCTGATTGTGCGGTGCTAGGCGAACCCGTAAAATATGTACTTGAGTTGTACCAAAGGTGACCGTTGATCTGGTCTACCTGGTTTGTGTTAGGAATAAATTCCCAACTGGTTGAAATTGATTCGAATCACCGTCTCTCCCGAATAGTGAGAAACTTGGCTAGCCCCAACATCGTAGTAATTGTATTATGGAATATGATGGTTCGGATAAAGATGGAATTACTACATCGGCTATGGTTACTATTGTATGCTCTTAACATGATATACCACATGTTTGGCACATGATATTTGCTAATCTAGAGATGAATAGCTATAATTAACTTGATGACCGAAGTATAATTGTATAATTGAGTTAATCGCTTTTTATATAAAGCCTTGCATAATCCTTGGAGTCAATTTATTTTTGGTTTATGATGGGTAAATCTAGCTGAGTACCTTCTCGTACTCAAGGTTTTATTCCCATTGTTGTAGATGGTACCGTCTATCATGGATATTGCAAGCATTGCTTCTATCCCGTGGTGGATGAGGAGTGAGCCTTGGGCGGGCATCTTTATTAATCCTTCTATATGCTTTTGTGGACTGTGATCATATGTTGGCACTGTATTTGAACTATGTAACAAATGCTAGTTTTGAACTTAATTTGCTTCCGCTACTATCTATCAAACTTGGTTTGTAATAACTTTATTTCGTACTCTGATGATGGAAATGTATCTGTGAACTTTATGTAATATGTGACATGTATGTTGAATCATGTACGATCTTGGTTGTATGTAGATCGTTTATCGAGATCCGTCGTGGTACTCGATAGACTACCAGGTTTATATGGGCTCAAGTATGATAGTGCAACCACTTGCAGGCTGCCATTGTACTTGTGCTCTTATAAATTGGTCGGTTCTACGACAACTGGCATTAGAGCAAGATTCAACATTAATTGTCATATGTGTATTTAAAACAAAAGTTTTTGTTTTCCAAAACTAGTTTCTAACAACTAATAGCTATATAAATAGGTATTTTAACTAGAGTTGAAATCTAAAGTGTGCCAGTGATCACTTTCTTTATGCCTAGTTAAGGACTCTTAGGTGGCTATTTAAGTACTAACATGGAGGGGTTTTACTTTCATCGTCCATACGGCGTGCTATTGTATGGATACCACTCACTTGAATGGTAATGTATGGATAAAATGCCTCTATGCCAAGGTAAGAAGGTAAGTTGATGAGTGGCATGACCGCAAGATATGAGCGTGCGGTCGGGGAGAGCTAGCTTTGGTACGACTATGTATACATGCTTGCATGTGTGTATGGTGCGTATTTAATTGTGGGTAATAAACTGTCATCGGGTAGCTTTGATACAGAAGTACATGTATGGGTATACATATATGGAAGTATTTAGATTACAACTTAGAGCCTAGATTTACATTCTGCATATATAATTGTGGGGTTGGGCTAAAATGAAATTCTTGTGCAGGTACACTAACAACGAAACGTGTAGTCCGACTAGCTACGCTATATATGAGAGAACGTATGTATGCCACCGTGTATGTCGTTAGATAAATTTTTTCTAAGTTTGTGAGGACATATGGAACATGCATGCAACATGATAAATCATTATTCAATACTTGCATTGTTCCTCCCCTTATAGATATCTTACTCGGTTATGTAACTCTTATCCTATCGATAGAATATCGTCGGCAGTCCTCCGAGAGGTATCCCACGAAGGTAGATTGATTGGCAGAGGAGCGTGAGATCAAGAACAAGAAGGCAACAAAGACACATGAGTTAGATAGGTTCAGGCTGTCAGTATGACATAATACCCTACTCCTATGGTCTGTTGGTTTGTATTAGCCATCGTCTGATATTGCGTGTGTTTGGAGGGGGTCCCTGCCCGCCTTATATAGTCTGGGGAGCAGGGTTACAAGTCGGTTAGATCTGAGAGATAACCGAAAACTAATAACTGATTATAGGAATCTTGGGATCATACATATCCTAACAGATCTCGTAGTATCTTTGGGATATCTTCTAGATGTCTTGCGGAAGGCGCCGACCAGAGTCGTGCCCCGCAAGGCTTCGTCTTGTGGGCTAGGCCGCTCCTGAGGACGTAGCCCATGTGGTCTGCCATGGGTATCCAGGGTCATACCCCCACAGCTAGTCCCCGAGCACCTTGTACCCATTGTGCAATGCCGTCTTGAGCTTGTCCGAGCAGGTGTGAACAAAGCCGAGCAATCGAACTCATGGTCCGACCACCGTGATGAGTTGCCGAGCAGCTATGAGCAGTTGCCGAGTAGCGTGTACTGTTTCTGAGCAGCACGAACCATAGCCGAGCAGCATAACCAAAGCACAACTTGCCATAAGGGTGTAAGGAGCTCAAGTTCAGAATCGAAAATTTCTTCGTAGTGGATCAAGTGTGCCCACTTAGAGTCCGACTATGAGAAAAGGAGATAATCTTCCTCAGCTTCGAGAGGTGTGGAGTCTTCCAGAATGAAGCAAGCACATTCACTGCGAGGTGAAGTGTGCCCACTTAGTCCCCAAGACTGACAGTAGATGATGTAGTCATATGGTGCCAGGGTCCAAAGTAGAAGAATAGTAAAAGACCAGCTGAGCAGGCAGCTAGTCCTTGAGCGCAGCGCTAAAATGAGAGAGAGCACATTCACTGCAAGGTGAAGTGTGCCCACTTAGTCCCTGAGCCTAATAGTAGGTTACATAGTCACATGGTGCCAGGGTCAGAAATAGAAAAATATTAAAAAGACCGGCCGAGCAGGCAGCCAGTCCCCAAGTCGTTTATGGAGATATCTGAAAAACTCCACCATGGAGGAAAAACCAGAGTAATGGTTGTATAGTAACCATTACTGAGCCTTAATAAATGACAGAGAAGTCAACAATTATTCGGTGAGTAATAACCAACGGCGGCGATAAATGAGCGACATGGGCTGTAGTTACACGAAAGCCCAGGCTACGGCCCATTAATCCGCGTCAGAGAATTCGGAGGGGCGCAAATTGCGGGCATGGTTTCCCAAAAACCCTCGAACACGAGAGGGTGGAGAAAGTGCTTTATAACTGTGCCGCCGCATCCCGCATTCATACCTTTGCCACTCTGCCATTTTGACTTCATCCTCAATCCTCGCATTTCTAGATTCGCTTCCACATTTGCTTCTACCGCCAAACCCCAATCACATCAGAGAGATGACGCTGAAGAAAGGAGCTACCAAATCGAAGAAAATAAGCCCCAAGAAGGTGAGCACCGGCGCCTGGCAGGACGAAGAGTGGGTGCCATCGCAAACAGGAGAGGCGGAGCTTAACAGATTGGTGGAGGCTAGCGTTCTTCCTGATTGTGCTACCGCCGGATGGCGGCCGACCCTCGGTGAGTCCTTCCCAACGCCTCATACCGATGAAGTGGTGGTATTCGAGGATTATTTGTGGCATGGGTTGGGATTTCCTGTTCATCCGTTCCTGAGGGATCTGTTGGAGCTTTGGGTGGTTTGTCTGTGCAACCTCCATCCCAATACCATTCTGCACATCTCAATCTTCATCCATTTCTGTGAGGCATATCTTAGAATCCTCCCCCATTTCAACCTCTTCCGTTACCTGTTCTAGCTAAAAAAGAGAGGCGGCGGTGGTTCCAAAGTGGTCGGCGGGCTGTACCTTTAGCTGCGCGATGGGATGGCGGGTGAGTACCTTACTGTGCCGCTGAACACATCATTGAAGGGGTGGAACGCCAGGTGGTTCTACATGAAATAGAGCCACCTAGCCATCCGCTGTGACACCGACCACATCCTGGAGAGTCGGAGGAGCTGGTCAGAGACGCCGAACATCGCTGACATGGAGCAAGTGAGGGAGCTTCTTGCCTTAATAAGGGGCATGAGAACCAATGGCGGTTTGGTAGCGGCAAGCTTTATAGTACGCCGCGTGCAGCCCTATAAAGAGAGGGCGCATCCAGCCTTCGAGTTCAAGGGGGAGACCGATGGTACCCGGGAGAGGCCGGAGATGCTATCGAGGAACATTTGTGAAGAGCAGGCTATAGAGCTATTCGCTCTGTTTTCCTCTTTCAACATGTCAGGGTATATGAAGCCCTTCAACTGCAAAAATCTGCCTCCTTAGGTAAATATCTTAGTTGTGTATTCCTGATGCTTTTTATCCTTCTTCATTGCTGAGCAGTGGACTGATTTACCTATGCGAAGATCCACTCACAGGATAGGGCGGTGTACTTTTCAAGTGTGCCAAAGGGCAATTGGCCACCAGCTATGGATGCACGACCACCAACTCAACCTGAAGGAAGTGCCATCGGCGTCTTGTCGGATTCTAGAGGCACGGATGTTGGTCGGACGGAGAGTTCTCCCCCGGTGTCGGAGAAAGCCCGGGGGAAGAGGGCAGTGGCAGATGAGCCGGCCCAGAAGAGGTGGAAGACGGCGGGTGCTGCTCCCATCAAACCGAGCGACATCTCGCTTGGCAATGATCAGACCAGTTGAACGTGAAGGACCGCTGTGTTCGACTGGTCTGATGACAATGAAGTTCCGACAGATCCTCCACCGAGCACGAAGGAGCCTCCGTGCAGCACTCCCACGGGGAATCAATCAAGGGGAGGCGAAGAAGTCCTTGAGCCATAGATGAGGGAAGATGAGGGAAGTCCCTGAGCAACAGACAAGGGAAGTTCTCGCACAGTAGACGAGGGGAGTCCCTATGGGGCAAACGACGGGAGTCCTCGAGCAACAGGCGGAGGCAAACCCGAAGCAGCAGGCGGAGAGGGCCCCAGAGCGTCAGGCAGAACAGAGGTTGACTATGGAGGAGCCAAGACCTCCTCCATAGAGTACGAGAGTCAACCCCACGTCTGCGCCTAGGGGCTCGGCCAGGCACCACCGGTTCAAGAAATTGAACCGGCAGACCAAACCGTAAGTATCATTGTCTTGGAGTTAATTTGCTGTAGTTTCTTAACTTTTGTGATGACTGATGAGCTAACTTGATGCAGAGCAAGGCGTACGATGGATCTAGTCTCGCCCATCCAGACTGATGAGCAGCCAAAGGCTGGCTTTGGAATAGAGGGAATGCCGGTGGACCCCATCCTGGAGTCCCCGGGTGCTCGTCAGCACATGGGGGAGCCAATTGCCACCGTTGGTGGACTTGACGGCGGCGAACAGCTACCGTCGACGGTGAACAAGTCGGCAATTGCACCCTCTACGACAGGAGGTGCTGCTGGGTCCTCTGGAGTAGAAACTGTAGTTACCAGCATCATGCCAAAATCTAGATCGGAGAATCTTGTAGTGCTGAAGGAGCAGACAACGCTCCCTAAGGCGTCGGAGGGCATGGTCGGACCCGCTATCAGGCCACCGAGCCCCCAGGTGGTGCCTCTGGCTACAGCAGAGGAGGACAAGGTGGAGGAGATCGAGCGTGATGAACCTCGACCCCAAGCTATCCTAATGGAGACGGGGATCCCGATCTTCCATCAGGTGATGGTAACTATCGTTGTGGCGGAGAATGACACACCGATTCGGCTTCAGATCGAAAGATCGAACCCTGCAATCTTAGCACCACAGCTCCTCTGGTTATCAACCAAGTCACAGACCAGGTTGACCTCGCCAAGAAGGCTAATCCCTGCCTACGCAACGAAGAACACAAGCAAGAACAAGAAAGAAAGCAACCAAATTGCAGATGAATGATTAATCTCATGAGTTGGGGTCTCATAAACCGAAGAACGGCAAAACTGTTTCTTGACAGAATAATCTAAGCAAAACCCAAATCCTAATGAAGGGGTGGCGGCTGTTTATGAAGACACTAGGGTCGTGCAAGACCCCTAGACGCGCCCCTAATGGGCCCAAACTCGATACATGGTCCAACGGACCAAAAGATGGTATCGCAGCACCCTGGCAGATTCTGGATACTGACTTGTTTCGACGATTCCTGTTGATGCCGAATAGCTTTTGATGTGAAACCACTTGGATTGGCTTCCTTATCAAATTAGCTTTCCATCCATATGTGGATAATTGAAAACGGAGTTCAGATGCATCCTGGGCGACCAGTTTAAGGCAGACTGGTCCTGGAGACCGAGGCAGACTCGAATTCTTGTTGGACTGGGCCTCCGACTTGTGTTGGACGTCCTTGCTGGTCATCATCACCTCCTCCACGTCCTCTTAGTCCCTCTTGACCCTCTTCAATGTTCCTAAGCAAGATAACATCATTAGGTAGTAGTCTATTCTCAAAAGTATGAAAAGGATCGCTTAAGAACGAGCTCACCTGTAAATTGAGTTGACGCATTCGAGCCCGGGTCATTGGACCTTGCATGACGGTTGGAGGATCAGCTGGTACATCCAAAGGAGTGATGTCCTCATCATCCTCCCCCTCTTGAATTGGAGTCGTTCTCGACTCAAGTTCATCTTCTTCTCCCAAATAAGGTTTCAAATCTGCAATGTTAAATGTGGGACTAACCCCGAACTCGGGTGGCAACTCAAGTTTGTATGCATTATCATTTATTTTCTCAATAATCTTATAAGGACCAGCTGCTCTTGGTATTAATTTAGACTTACACAGCTCAGGAAATCTATCTTTTCTCAAATGTAACCAAACCAAATCACCCGGTTCAAGTTTAATCTCTTTTCTACCTTTACTACCAACAATTCTATACTTTTTATTCATTCTTTCAATATTTACTTTAGTTGTTTCATGCAACTTATGAATAAAATCAGCATGCTCTCTAGCATCACTATGTATTCTCTCAGTGGTAGGTAAAGGCAAAAGATCAATAGGAGCACGGGGGTTAAAACCATACACTACCTGAAAAGGACTTACCTTGGTGGTTGAATGTTCCGCCCTGTTGTATGCAAACTCCACATGCGGCAAACACTCTTCCCACATCTTCAAATTGCGCTTCAAAATGGCTCTCAGCATGGTGGACAATGTTCGATTCACAACCTTAGTTTGCCCATCAGTTTGGGGATGACATGTTGTAGAAAACAGCAGCTTGGTCCCCAATTTATTCCACAACGTGCGCCAAAAATGACTCAAGAATTTTGCATCATGATCTAAAACAATAGTAGAAGGCATACCATGCAAGCGAACAATTTCTTGAAAGAAAAGGTCAGCAATATGAATATCATCGTCGCTCTTATGACAAGGAATAAAATGCGCCATCTTAGAAAAACGATCAACCACCACAAAAATACTATCCCTCCCCCTCTTAGTCCTTGGCAATCCCAACACAAAATCCATAGATATATCTGCCCAAGGAGTAGAAGGAACAGGAAGAGGCATATACAAACCATGTGGGTTCAACCGTGACTTAGCTTTTTGACATGTGGCACACCGAGCCACATACCGCTCTACATCTCGCCTCATCCTTGGCCAAAAGAAGTGTGTGGACAGCACCTCCTCCGTCTTCTTGGCACCAAAATGTCCCATCAATCCACCTCCATGTGCCTCCTGCAACAACAAAAGATGAACGGAACCAACTGGAATGCATAGGCGGTTAGCTCTAAACAAAAACCCATCGCTGATCATAAACGTATTCCATGTGCGTCCCTCTCTACAATTAAGCAACACATCCTTAAAATCAGGATCAAGCGCATATTGTTCTTTAATGGATTGAAGACAAAATCCGGCAATCAAGTTGGGACAGCAATGTATATCTTCTAGACAAAGCATCAGCAATCACATTATCCTTCCCTTTCTTATGTTTGATAATATAAGGAAAAGATTCAATAAATTCAACCCATTTAGCATGCCTACGATTCAGATTATTTTGAGAGCGAAGATACTTAAGCGATTCATGATTAGAATGAATAACAAATTCTTTAGGCCACAAATAATGACACCATGTCTCTAAAGAACGAACAAGTGCATATAATTCTTTATCATACGTGGAATAATTAAGAACAGGACCATGCAATTTTTCACTAAAGTAAGCAACAGGTTTACCATCTTGCATCAAAACAGCACCAATGCCAACTCCACTAGCATCACATTCTAGCTCAAAAGTCTTACCAAAGTTTGGAAGTTGCAGCAATGGTGCGTATGTAAGCTTGTCCTTCAAAGTGTCAAAGGACTCCTCTTGTGCCTCTCCCCAATGAAACACCACTCCTTTCTTCGTCAACTCATGCAATGAGGCAGCAATGGTGCTGAAATCTTTGACAAAGCGGCGGTAGAATCCTGCAAGACCAAGAAAACTCCTCACCTGTGTGACGGTTTGGGGAACCGGCCAGCTCTTTATGGCTTCAATTTTCATCTCGTCTACCTCAATTCCCTGTGGAGTTACAACATAGCCAAGAAAAGAAACTCGATCTGTGCAAAAGATGCACTTCTCAAGGTTACCAAATAAACGTGCATCACATAAAGCATTAAAAACATCACGTAAGTGATCCATATGTTCATCAAAAGACTTGCTGTAAATCAATATATCATCAAAGTAAACTACCACAAAATGTCCAATAAAAGCTCTTAAAACCTCATTCATTAAGCGTATGAAAGTGCTAGGTGCATTTGTCAAACCAAAAGGCATTACTAACCACTCATACAACCCGAATTTGGTTTTAAACGCTGTTTTCCATTCATCTCCAAGTTTCATTCTAATTTGGTGGTAGCCACTTCGCAAGTCAATCTTAGTGAAAATTATAGAACCACACAACTCATCAAGCATGTCGTCTAGCCTAGGAATAGGATGCCGATACCAAATAGTAATATTATTGATGGCTCTACAATCAACACACATACGCCAAGTTCCATCTTTCTTAGGAACCAAAAGTACAGGAACGGCACAAGGACTAAGGCTTTCATGTACATACCCACGGTCCAAAAGGTCTTGGACTTATCGCTGAATTTCCTTAGTCTCCTCAGGATTGGTTCGATAAGCAGCACAGTTGGGTAAGGTTGCTCCCGGAATCAAATCGATTTGATGCTCTATCCCTCTCATAGGTGGCAGTCCCGGGGGTATCTCAGCTAGAAAAATGTCCTCATACTCCTGCAAAAGGTTAGTGACAGCAGGAGGTACCAAGCTAACAATATCATCAAGCGAAAACATAGCTTGTTTGCATACCAAAGCATAGCAAATATCATCATCAGAAATTTTAGCAAAGTCACATTTTGTTGCAAGCATAACACCACCCTTCAATTTAATCCCCTCAGCCTTAGAAATAGATGTAGACTTATCCTTTTTAGGTGGGAAAATAGAATTAGCAACTTGCTGATTTTCAGATTGAACATCATTCAAACTAGCAGCGCGTTCTCTATT
Organism: Miscanthus floridulus; assembly: GCF_019320115.1. NCBI lineage: Eukaryota > Viridiplantae > Streptophyta > Magnoliopsida > Poales > Poaceae > Miscanthus > Miscanthus floridulus. The sequence continues at coordinate 33,469,139 of NC_089597.1, read as the reverse complement.
AGCTTGTACAATTTGAGCATGGGTCAAAGGTACCAAAGTAATTTTCTTTCCTTTATGCACAAAAGTGTATTTATTACTTCTACCATGGTGTGTAGCATCATTATCATGTTCCCAAGGATGACCCAATAAAAGTGAACAAGCTTGCATAGGTACCACATCACAATCAACAGAATCAACATAAGAACCAATGGAAAATGAAACTCTGCAAGTTTGTGTTACCTTTGCTTTACCAGAATCATTTAGCCACTGAATATGATATGGATGTGGGTGTGGGTGTGTGGTCAAGCTAAGCTTCTTGACCAAATTAGAACTCACCAAATTGTTGCAGCTACCACCATCAATAATGACACGTGCTCGACGGTCGCTGATGACGAAGAAAATCTGGAACAAGTTATGGCATTGTAGCTTCTCAGGTTGCTGGACTTGTGAGCTAAGCACCCGTTGTACAATGATGCTCCTATAGGACGCCGTGGCCTCGTCACCAAGGACTTCACCGTCCTCCTCATCTGCATCTTGGTCTTCTTCATCCTCAATGTCAGAGGTGCTGATGTAACCATCTTCTATAGCAATATATGCCCGCTGACTTGGGCAGTCCTTCTGCACATGGCCAATGCCATGGCAGCGGTGGCACTGAATACCCGAAGTGCGTCCCGTTGATGCAACGAATGAGGAACTCTTGGTAGGCACCTGCAAAGAATTTTTACCTGAATTTGAAGGTCGTGTGGGAGGTGCCTTAGATGTAGCGGAAACTCCAGAGGCTGTTGGTCGCTTGCTCGCTGGTGGAGGCGTCCGAAAAGTGGTTGGCTTGGTTAGCCCCGAAGAGCATGGCGTGTATGTGCTAGTGCTGACCTTGCTCTTGCCCTGCTGTTCACGCCCCTACAATTCCTTTTCTACAAGCATAGCAAACTAAAACAACTGGTTGACAGTGTTAAATTCTTTATAATCAACAATGTCCTGAATCTCACGCCTCAAACCCGAATAAAAACGACAAATGGCATCTTCGTTTCCCTCCACAACACTACAACACATCAATCCCTTTTGGAGCTCACCATAGTAATCCTGTACAGATTTATCTCCTTGTTCTAAACGCATCAATTTCTTACGCAAGTCTCTATGATAAGAAGGAGGAACAAAATGATCACGCATAGCTACCTTAAGTTCTTCCCATGTACTAGGTAAAGCATCCTGTGCAGCTAGCCTATTCCACCAAATAATGGCAAAATCCTTAAACTCACTAGTAGCTTGTCTAACTCTATGCTGCTCAGGTACAAGGTGGGCACACTTTTGCTCTACCGTCATCTCCCAATCAAGATATCCCTCAGCATCATAATGACCCAAAAAAGATGGTATTGTGAACTTAATTTTAGCATAAGGATCATCGGGCACACGGTGATTATTACCTTGACGGTGGTGGTGGACACCACCCATACCTGTCGTGTTGCGGCGAAGACATTGTCGTAATCTCTCTTGTCGGACAGCTGCTCGACCTATGTTTCCAGCGGCATCATGCACCATGTCTTGACCATCGGTGTTGCTGCTGGAAACGTCATTGTTGCCCGCCACAAAGGTTTCCAACTCAGTAACCTTGTCGGTTAGCGTGGAAATTCGCTTGTCCAATCTCTCCATGCTATTGCCAATGTTGAGTTCAATGGGTGCGTCAGTGATGGCCTTCCTGACGGCCTCATTCATCCTTTTCTGGGCATCCTCTACAACAGCTTGTAGTTGCTCTTGGCTGACACACTCTTTGAAACCCTTAGGATTGTTATCTTCAGTCTGATCACCTCCTGCCATTGTAAACACAAAAACAGGAACAAATGGTGAAAGTTATCCCTACCAAATGACTACGTGGTTGTAGTGGTGTCACTTTTCACAGCAAGTGGAAGCGTCTTACCAAGCTCTTACCAAGTTCTTACCAACGCAAGTAGTGGGCGGTACAACCGGCGGCTGGTTCGTGATACCTATGAGGTAGTGGTATCGAGATTGCAAGGCCCTTTGTCTGTACTGATCTGAAGAATTTGTGGAGCTTGGAAGGCAAACAAAGAGTAATATGTATATCTGGCACACAAGTCAGTAACAGAAAGTAATGCTGAATTATAATCCAAAGTATTTGTTCTCGTTGCTGGTCTAAAGTGTTGCAAGTACCAGGTTGTGACAAAAGTATGGTGGATAGCAAGGTGATAGGTATGAGAAAAACAAGTATGGTGGATGGAAACAGCAACACAAACAAGGAACCAGACAGCACACGCAAACACAGCTCACTTTGGGCTTCTCTATGTGCTCCTCTAGATATTGTTCCTCTTTTGCCCCTCTCTTTTTTTCTATTTTTTGGGCTGTCGTTGTTTTTTGGGAAATTTTGACTTTTTATTTTATTTTTTTGATATTTTTCCTTTACTTAGGAGCACAAAAGAAGTAACCACAAAAAATATGAGCTCAAACAAGTGTAAGATGTGGCCTGTGGAATTTTCAGAAAACTGGATGAAAATCGACAAAAACCTTTTGACCACGAAACGAGGATCTTGTGACCACTTTTTGACCAATCTAAAAATTCCGAACCCCAACAAGTTAGGGGATGGACGGATCTGAAATTTTTTTCTAATCGATTTGCATATATGGAACGTCGAAAACGGAGTTCGTATGCGAAAACTGGACCAGTTTTAATAATTGGCTCCGAATTAGAGGACAAAACGGGAACAATGTGTGCAAAATTGGTCACAACAGCCAAGATTTGATGGAAACGATGGGGGAAAACACACGAACTGGACTCTAACACGACCTAACCAGCAACAAGACCTCGACCCGGACACAAACTCAACACGACGGACTCTGAAACTGAAATATGCAAAGGCTATGGCGCGGAAGGTTCTAGGATAGGAAAAACGAGTATGGCACTAGACTATGGGACGAATACGAAATACTCAAACTAGGGAATAAAAGTGAACCTGACGGTATACCTTAGCTCTGATTACCACTTAATGGAGACGGGGATCCCGATCTTCCGTTAGGTGATGGTAACTATCGTTGTGGCGGAGAATGACACACCGATCTGGCTTCAGATCGAAAGATCGAACCCTGCAATCTTAGCACCACAGCTCCTCTGGTTATCAACCAAGTCACGGACCAAGTTGACCTCACCAAGAAGGCTAATCCCTGCCTGCGCAACGAAGAACACAAGCAAGAACAAGAAAGAAAGCAACCAAATTGCAGATGAATGATTAATCTCACGAGTTGGGGTCTCACAAACCGAAGAACGACGAAACTGTTTCTTGATAGAATAATCTAAGCAAAACCCAAACCCTAATGGAGGGGCAGCGGTTGTTTATGAAGACTCTAGGGTCATGCAAGACGCCTGGACGTGCCCCTAATGGGCCCAAACTCGATACATGGTCCAACGGACCAAAAGACGGTGTCGCAGCACCCTGGTAGATTCTGGACGCTGAATTGTTTCAATGATTCCCATTGATGCCGAATAGCTTTTGACGTGAAACCACTTGGATTGGCTTCCTTATCAAATTAGCTTTCCATCCATATGTGGATCATCGAAAACGGAGTCCGGATGCATCCTGGGTGACCAGTTTAAGGCAGACTGGTCCTGGAGACCGAGGCAGACTCGAATTCTTGTTGGACTGGGCCTCCGGCTTGTGTTGGACGTCCTTGCTGGTCATCATCACCTCCTCCATGTCCTCTTAGTCCCTCTTGACCCTCTCCAATGTTCCTAAGCAAGATAACATCATTAGGTAGTAGTCTATTCTCAAAAGTATGAAAAGGATCGCTTAAGAACGAGCTCACCTGTAAATTGAGTTGACGCATTCGAGCCCGGGTCATTGGACCTTGCATGACGGTTGGAGGATCAGCTGGTACATCCGAAGGAGTGATGTCCTCATCATATCTGAATCCTCTGAAAGTGCGGTGATGACATAGTAATTGTCGAAGAGGAGGACACCACCAGGGAGTTTGGGAGACTGGAAACCGCCCTTGCCGGGGTGACGAAGCAGGTCAAGGTTAGTACCATGTCTGGAATGCTCCTCTTTGATGTTGGGAATTGGATTTCGACATTGTCATTGTGCTTTTGCAGGAGATAACTTGGACTACCGAGCAGCGCCGCCAGCTGATAAAGAGGATGGAGCCCCTCACCGTGGAGAACGAAAAACTCAAAGAGGCGGTGAACGTCTCAGAGAGAAACATCCAGAGGGCTCGGCGTGAATGAGACCTTTCAGAGTCCAACGCGTGGGACCTGGAATACCAGAGGGGGGTCCTATCCGAGAAGCTAGTGGTTGCTTCTGAGCAGCTGTGGAGCCCGTCCGAGCAGCTGGCTGCTGTCTTCGAACAACTGAGGAGTGCCTCCGAGCAGTTGGAACAGAAATCCGAAGAGCTTAGAAGTGTATCCGAGTAGAAAGCAGGTACAGTATATCGACGGATGCACTTGGTATTGCTGAACAACCATATTTTTGGTGGTAACTGTTGCGCTTGTAGAGCAAGATGCGGAGCTCGGCCAACTGCACTAGGCCATCGAACAACTTCGATAGGAGAAGGCGAAGGAGTCTGAGCGAGCAGACAAACTGGCCGAGGAGCTAAAAGGTGAATACCTCCTGGTCGAAATTACTGTCGAAATAGTTTCCTTGTATGATGGAACATTGTAACGCTTGTAGGCTACCATCATAAAGCCAAGGCACAGTTTGATGTGCTAGTGCAGGAGGCCAGGACCCAAAGGGATAACTTCGATGCTGTAGTCACCGCAATTAAACCGGTGCTTGACTACGTCGACCTAGAACTGGGTATTGAGCTCAATGGCAGGCGACAACATTCGGACACCATCATCTAGAGGTGCAAGGCAGCATGGGAGAACTTCAAGAGCTTCAACCGCGATGCCGTTGTGTCCGTCGCTACTCACACCCTTGCGGTGGTTCGGTCCCATTACCCAACCATCGACCTTCAGGCTATAGGGGGTGAGTTCACCAAAGGACTAAGCGATGCGGAGACCTAGTAGTTGGAGGATCAGGTGGAGGACACAACAAAGAAGGTAGCCGGCGATATAGACCTGTTCGGTGAGACGAACGGTGATGGTGGAGCTCGGTGATCTGTTCAGAGATTGTCATCTATAATATCTTGACAGTGTAGTTAGAACGCGCGAAAGCATAAAAAACAATTATGTATGTGAGGAATGTTACAAGGTGCATGTGTATGCAATTTGCTTGTATTTTCGGTGAAAAAAAATCCTCGTAGTGTTGACCATGACATATTTATATGGAGTATAAGTAGAGTCTGAGCAGTTAGTTCGATACTGACCCCTATGGCCTCAGCTAGCCCATAGTCCATAACATCGAGCGTGGAGCCCGTGCACGTGTAGGAGGAATAGGTGTGACCAAGGAACCACAGCCGACCACCCATAATGTAGAGCGTGGAGCCCGTAGCACATGTAGGGAGAGATCGGAGACGGGGTTTTCTCCATAGAGAACAGAGCGAAACATGTGCTGCTTGACGATTGTTGAAATAACTTGGAGATATAGGTAGTATAAGCGGCGTCCGAGCAATTAGTTCTGTGTTGAGCTCTTGGCCTTGGCTAGCCCAAAGTCCATAACGTCGAGCGCAGAGCCCGTGGATGTGTAGGATGAACATGCATGACCAAGGAACCACAACTGACCACCCATAACGCAGAGCGCGGAGCTCGTGGCATGTGTAGGGAGAGATCGGAAACTGGGTCTTCTCCGAAGAGAACAGAAAAGAAAGTTTGCTGCTCGCTAATCGGCGAAATATCTTGGAGATTTGGAGCAAAGTGTTCGGCGATTTGGAGAAGACTTATTTGGCAATTTTGAGGAAAATGTGTCGGCGGTTTGGATAAATCGTTCAGCGACATTGGAGAGAACCGTTCGGCAATAACATTGGAGATTTGGAGAAACATGGTTGGCGTAGTTATGTCTATTTTGTATTGGAGTTCATTATGGAGTAGCATAGAGCTCGATGACCGTAAGTGGGGGTTAAACCACAATGCAGAAAAAGTGGAGACAGGTTACGGAGACCAAAACTTTATTCAACATAAAGTGAAGAGTACATATCTAGAGCGTTTCAAGGATAGAAACGTATAAGGTGCTCGATGTGCCATGAGTTGGGAACATCAATTCCATCTAAGTCACATAGGCGATAAGACCCTGGTTGGGTGACCTCTTTGACAATGTAAGGCCCTTCCCAAGGGGAAGAGAGCTTGTGCATCCCTTTGGTTTTTTGTTTTCTACGGAGAATGAGGTCGCCGACAACAAATGAACGACCTTTGACATTGTGGTTGTAGTACCTCCACAAGCCTTCTAGATATTTGGCTTTACGGACGTAGGTGATTAGGTATTCCTCCTCGGCCCTGTCGACGTCCTCTATCTGAATAGCTACGGCCTACTCTTCATCAAAGTTTTCCACCCTAGGTGCTCGAAAGGCAATGTCTGCTAGTAGGATGGCTTCTAAGCCATAGACCAAGAAGTATGGAGAAACATTGGTGCTGCGACTAGCTTGAGTATGTAGTCCCCAGACTATAGCTGGTACCTCCTTGAGCCATCTGCTCGGGTGCTTTTCTTCTTTCTTATATAGTCTCTTTTTGAGGGCATCAAGGATCATGTCGTTCGCCCATTTGACCTATCCGTTGGCTCTAGGATGAGCAACGAAGACGTATTTGATGGAGATGCAACGGTCTTCGCAGAAGTCCCAAAAGTGATGGCCAGTAAATGTAGTTCCGAGGTCGGTGACGATGCTGTTCGGGAGACCGAATCGGTGGATGATATCTTCGAAGAGCTCGACTGCTTTCTTTGCAGTAGCCAAGACGAGCGGTTTATACTCAATCCACTTGGAGAACTTATCAATGCTGACATATACGTACTGGAAGCCACCTAATGCTGGCTTGAAAGGCCCAATCATATCCAGTCCCCAGCATGCGAAGGGCCAGGAAGCTAGGATGGTTTGCAGCTCTTGTGCCGGCACGTGTATTTGCTTGGCACAAAATTGACATCCTTCATAACGCCGTACAAGGTCTTCTGCATCGGAGATGGCTGTGGGCCAGTAGAAACCCGCTCAGAAAGCCTTGTCGACCAGTGTTCTCGAGGCCGCGTGATTGCCGTAGGAACTAGAGTGAATTTCGAGAAGTAGCTTCACTCCCTCTTCTTGGGTGATGCATTTCTATAGAATCCCTTCCTTGGCACTTTTCCTCATCAAATTTCCATCTACCAGCATGTAATGCTTGCTTTGATGAATTAGGCATTTGGTTTCAGTCTTGTTGGTGGGTACTTCAGCGCTGGTGAGGTACTTGATGAATTGTTCCTTCCAATTGGTGGCCGGCGAAGGTACTGATAGTACCAGCTGCTCGGCGGGGGGAACTTCCTGTACTTCCTTATCTTCCTTAATGGACGATGCCAGGAGATCTTGAACGAAGACCCCAACGGACTCATGGCGCGAGAAGAGCCCAACTTGGATAAATGGTTGGCGAGCTAATTTTGGTCGTGAACCATGTGGTGGTACTCGATGTCATAGAATTTTCCTTCAAGTTTCCTGACTTTGGCGCAATATGCATCCATCTTCTCGCTAGAGCAAGACCAGTCTTTGTTAAGCTAGTTGATGACCAGCGTGGAGTCCCCATATACCATGAGGCATTTAATGCCGAGCTTAACGGCTATACGGAGTCCGTGGAGACATGCTTCATATTCGGCGGCATTGTTGGAGGCCGGAAAGTATATCCGGAGAATGTATCCGAGCTTATCCTTTGTTAGCGTAATGAGTAGAATGCCTTCACCAGCACTGTTGATGTTAAGGGCACCGTCAAAGTACATCACCCAGTGCTCGAGACAAGTGGCGGCAATGGGCTCTTGGATCTCGGTCCACTCAGCGACAAAATTAGCAAGCGCCTGAGACTTGATCATAGGCTTGCTTCTGAATTCAATGGAGTAAGTGCCAAGCTCGATAACCCACTTGATGATATGGCTGTTGGCCTCTTTGTTACAGAGGATGTCCCCCAGAGGGAACTTGGAGACCACAACGACCTTGTAATACTCGAAGTAGTGGCAGAGCTTACGCGATGTAATCAAGATGGTGTATAGCAGCTTTTGGACCTAAGGATAACGAATTTTGGGCTCGTTAAGGACCTCTCTGATGAAGTATATCAGACGTTGCACCTTATAGGCATGCCCGGCCTCCTCATGTTCGACCATGATGGCTGTGCTGATGATGCGGGAAGTAGCGGCGATGTAGATCAGGAGAGTTTCGTCTGGCCGTGGTGTCATTATGATCGAAGGCTTTGTTAGGAACACCTTGAGCTGCTCGAAAGCTGTATCTACCTCTTTCGACCAGTAAAAGCGCTCGAAGGCCTTGAGGAGTTTGAAGAACGGTAGCCCTTTTTCACCAAGGCGCGATATGAAGCGGCTTAAAGCAGCCATGCAGCCTGTAAGTTTCTGTATATCCTTGATGCATGTTGGCTGTTTCATGTTGGTGATGGTGGAGACCTTGTCAGGGTTGGGTTCGATGCCACGAGCACTGACAATGTAGCCCAGCAGTATACCGGATGGAACTCTAAAGATGCACTTTGAAGGGTTCAACTTCCATCGATACTTTTTCAGGTTGGTGAACGTTTCTTCGAGGTTGGAAATAAGATTGTTAGTGGTCTTGGACTTGACGACCACATCGTCGATGTAAGCCTCGATGTTGCGGCCGATCTGTTGATCGAGGCACATCTGAATGGCCCTTTGATAGGTCGCCTCGGTGTTCTTGAGTCCGAAGGACATGGTGGTGTAGCAGTATGCACCGAAGGGCATGATGAATGATGTCTTGATCTGGTCTTCTTCCTTGAGGGAGATCTGGTGATAGCCGGAGTAACAGTCAAGGAAGGAGAGCAGTGCGTAGTCGGCGATGGAGTCTACAACCTCGTCTATCCGAGGCAAACCGAAGGGGTCTTTAGGGTAATGTTTGTTAAGATTAGTGTAATCAACGCATATTCTCCATTCCTTATTCTTTTTTCGAATGAGAATAGGGTTTGCTAACCACTCAGGATGATACACTTCTTTAATAAATCCAGTAGCTAAGAGCCGTTTTATTTCTACCCTAGTAGCCTCCTTCTTGTCTAGCATGAATCGGCGGAGTTTCTGCTTGATCGGTTTGGTGGTCGGCGAGACATTCAAGGAGTGCTCGATCTTCTCCCGTGGTACCCCCGGCATGTCTATAGGTTTCCAAGCAAACACATCAGCGTTGGCACGTAGGAAGGAGACGAGCGCACCTTCCTATTTGGGGTCAAGGTGAGCCCCAATCTTCATGGTCTTGGAAGGATCATCGAGGCCGAGGCCGACCTCCTTTATTTCCTTAGACTTGGCAAAGGCATGGGGAGGCTCTAGCTCTGGGATCTCCATGTCGTCGGTGGGTAATGTCTTGGCTTCGGTGACCATGCTGGCCATCTGGATGGAGAGGTCAGTGGCTTCGGCAAGAGTGAGACTCTCTGTCTCGCAGGCGTAGGCGATGGAGAGGTTGGCCCATAGGGCCAGAACTCCTACAGGCGAAGGCATCTTCAGCACCAGATACACGTAGTGCGGTACAACCATGAACTTGGCCAGAGCTGGCCAACCAAGTATGGCATGGTAGGCGGTGTTGAAGTCGGCGACGTAGAAGTTGATGTGTTCGATGCGGCAGTTGCTTGCTGTGCCAAACTATACTGGTAGGGTGATCTCCCCAAGCGGTTTGGAGGCCCTGCCAGGTACCACACCCCAAAATAAGGAGTCGGAGGGTGTGAGATCTGATAACCCAAGGCCCAGCTCCTTTAGGGCTCCGGCAAAGAGGAGATTCAGGGCGCTCCCACCGTCCACGAGCACCTTTCTGAAAAGCACCTTCTGGACGGTTGCATCGAGGACAAGGGGGAAACGCCCTATGTAGGGGATGTCCGCCCACTAGTCGGCCCTACTAAAGGTGATGGGTACCTCGGACCATGGGCGATAATTGGGGTTGGCGGTGTCATCTTTCGTAGTGACAGAGAGCACCCGCCGTGCGGTGAGCTTCCGTTCTCTTCTGCTTTCGGTGGAGGTGAGGCCCCCAAAGATGGTGGCGACCACCTTATTGTGGTCCTAGAAGGCATTGTTGTTGCCCCCAGGTGGTCAGCGGCCTCCAGCTCTATTGTTGGCATCATCTTCCAGCTTTTTGTCCTAAAATTCCTTAGCCAAGCCAAGGCAGTTCTTCATCTTGTGTTTGGCGTTCTTGTGAAGAGGGCACGGGCTGTCGAGGATCTTTTGGTACTACTCGTCGTAGTTGCGCTTCGCGCGAGGTTGATTGACGGTGGCAACAATGTGGTCTGGCCGGCGACGACGATTTTGTCCAGGCTTGGGTCCTTCTATTCGATCACGGCCGCTATCATGATGGTAACTGCGGTCGTCGAAGCGGCGGTCGTTGTGGTGCCGGTCGTCGGGGCAGTCGTCGTAGTGGTGAGGCAGGCGATGGGTGCCCGCATCCTCATTGAAGCGCACCTCGGCTTCCTCGGCATCGGTGTACGGGTTGGCAGTAGTGATCATCTCGCCAATGCCTATGGGTGGCTTGCGGTTGAACTTGGAGCGAAGCTCGTGATGGTGGAGTCCTCAGGTGAAGGCGGTGATGACCTCAGCTTCCGTGATGTCGGGAATAGAATTCCTCATCTTGGAAAAGCATCGAATGTAGTTGTGGAGGAGCTCAGGCGGCTTCTGGTTGATGCGGTTGACATCATGCTTGGTGCCCGGCCGAGTACAGGTAGCCATATAATTGTCAGTGAAGACTTTTTTAGCTCTTCCTAGGATCCGATGGAGAATGGGGCAAGGCTAGTAAACCAGCTCATGGCGGGTGGTGTGAGCATGATGGGGAGATAGTTCGCCATGACACTGGTGTCTCCTCTGGCGGCGCAGACAGTGGTGGCATAAGCCTATAGCCACCGTGTTGGATTCATCCTTCCCTCGTAGGGCTTGACCCCAGTGAATTTGAAACCATGAGGCCATTGGAGTGTTCGGAGTGCCCTCGTAAACGCTAGAGGCCCTTTGGGGTTGTGGTCGGCGTCGCCTGCAGCATTGCCAGTGTCGATCTGCTCGAGAGCTGAGCCTGGGTTTCTGTACTCCTGCTCGTACTCCTGGCGGTGGCGTACATTGTCTTCATGGCGACCAAAGCGACGTTTCTCGATATGCCGTCGTGCATCCCGGAGGTTGCTGAGGTGCACTCGAGCGTCCCGTTCGACCTCCTGGTCGTGTTGGCGATAGTGTTTGGCGCGGTGGCCCCTGACTCCCCCCTGGAGAGGCAGTGACTAGTCGGCGAAACTGCTTTGACTGGGGCGGCGATTGGATCTCGGCGTAGCAGATTGGCGAATCATGCTCATGGAGCACGAAGGTCTCTGATCCTCATGAATCTTATTAACCTGACAGTGTGCCGCTTTAAACATGGCGGCGACCTTGGCGAGCTCGAGCATCTGTGGGAGGCGTGCGAGCTCATTAGCGGCCACTGCCAGATTGGCGCTTGGAGTCTTGAAGACATCATGGCCATCAACACAGAGAAACTCTTCATCGAGGTCGTGGTGGAGTGGAAGTGGCCTTCCTTGTGAGTCGAGCCAATTATTTTGAGCAGCCTCGGCCCACGCAATAGCTGCCTCGTTTTCTCGGCGCTGCACGCGGTTGACGTTCTGGTTCTCACGAGTAACATGTTCCTCCTTGGTTTCACCATTTTGAGGAGGGCTGTCGACACTGACATTGAAGATCGCGCCACCCCAGAAGGGTGGGAAAAGGAGCTGCTCGGTGAAGGTTTCGATGAGGGTCTCCGTAGGTCCCTGAGACTCAGAGCCTGGATTTTCCTTCGGGATGGTCTGGAGGGACGCTCCAGGGCACCGGCCTATGTGTAGCATGTTGACGGCTAGCGGAGGCTGGACGGTGAGCTGGTTGGAGAGTGGATGGGCATCTCCCACCTGGTCGGCGAATTTTCCCCTCAGGGCGTCTTGGTAAGTAGCGGTGACGTTGGTGAACCTGAAGGGCAAAGCCACAACTCCTAGAGTTTTCTGAGTAGCCTCTGATAGATCTGGATCGGAGGATGGTCGGTGCTGAACCAAAGTAATGGAGACGGGGATCCCGATCTTCCGTCAGGTGATGGTAACTATCGTTGTGGCGGAGAATGACACACCGATCCGGCTTCAGATTGAAAGATCGAACCCTGCAATCTTAGCACCACAGCTCCTTTGGTTATCAACCAAGTCATGGACCAGGTTGACCTCGCCAAGAAGGCTAATCCCTGCCTGTGCAACGAAGAACACAAGCAAGAACAAGAAAGAAAGCAACCAAATTGCAGATGAATGATTAATCTCACGAGTTGGGGTCTCACAAACCGATGAACGGCGAAACTATTCTTGACAGAATAATCTAAGTAAAACCCAAACCCTAATGACGGTGGTGGCATATGATTATAAAGGTCTTAGATTCGTCGCCTACCCTAGACGTGCCCCCTAATGGGCCCAAACACGATACACGGTCCAACGGACCAAAAGAAGGTGTCGCAACACCCTGGCAGATTCTGGATGCTGATTTGTTTCGACGATTCCTATTGATTCCGAAGAGCTTTTAATGTGAAACCACTTGGATTGGCTTCCTTATCAAATTATCTTTCCATCCATATGTGGATCATCGAAAACGGAGTCCGGATGCATCCTGGGTGACCAATTTAAGGCAGACTAGTCCTAGAACCCGAGACAGACTCGAACTTGAGTTGCTTTGGGCCTCCACCTTGGGGACTCGAACCGAATTAGCGTCGGACCTCCTTCTTGACTTGGACACCCTCGCTGATCTCCTTGGTCTCCATATGGTTCTCCAAGCATGGTCATATGTATGGAGGTCATGTCCTCATCATCCTCCCTTTCTTGATGAAAAGCCGTCCTCGGCGTCGATTTTGCTTGAAGTCGATCCTGCACAACATGAGGACAAACGAGGTTTCCAAAATAATAGGAATGGACAATGTTGTGAGAAAGAATATGACCACATGTCTAGGTTTGTAGCATGTCCTGTCCTACAGACATGTAGTCTGCTCGATTGAAATACACACAATCTTTGCCAATACTATCCTGCAAACGATTAGTACTAACAAGAAATATATGCTCCCTTTCTCTGGATTCCACTTGTGTTCGAAAAGCAAAACTAGAGGAATATGGCATAACAACAGTGTTGATTTTACTGTCCTCTAGTTGATCATTAATTTGTACAACAAAAGGAGAATTCGGATTTGTACAAATGTAAACTCGTTGTATCAAATATTGCCCTTGGTTGTTATATTTACCAAAAACATGATATGTATGTCTAGAGAACCATGGCAAATCAGCATATGCATAAAGTTTCTCCTCTAAAGAACTAAGATTACATGAAACATCAAATTCAATGTAACCCAAAGTATTTAAAGAAGACAACAATTTCAGTTCATCAACTGCACTAGCATTATGAAAAGTAGTCCCAAGCTAGTCTATGTCGCTGGCCTAAACTCGTCCTGAACCTAGTTCAAGCAAGCAATACAATACAACTCAGCACAAGGACTCAAAAGGATGCAAGCACTTCTGAACTTTTTTTCACTTTCTTTTTCTTTCCTTCTTTATTTTTTCTCTTTTTTTAGGTGCGGCTTTTTTTTCCTTCTTTTGGTTTTTGCACCTCTTTGCCTTTTTCTTTGTTTTATGTTTTTTTATCTCACAAAAGTGCTGCACATAAGAGATTAGACTTTAGATATTTCCACCGTGGAAGAAAAATACTTAACCGAGGAAGCCATAGAAGGAATTGCTAGACAAAACAAACTCAATCACGCAACCCACTCCATGACTATTTCAGATCCAAAGAAAAACTGGAGATCAATCTGATGCAAGCCACACTAGGAAACAAGACTTGACACTAGACCAAGAACAAGATCAGAACACAACGAACACTAAGACGCGGCGAGGGACGACAGTTCAATAAAGCAAACTGAAATTAAAAAAAATTGCAAAGGCACAGCGGGGCTATAGGACTAGAGATATGTGATAGTGTATATTTTTTTTTGGCTTTTTGTGCACTATAGGTAAAACAAAATAGTAGCAATCTAAAGGGGAAAACAAAGTTATACCTAACGGGCAACAAGGTCTCTGATACCACTTAATGGAGACGGGGATCCCGATCTTCCATCAGGTGATGGTAACTATCGTTGTGGCGGAGAATGACACACCGATCCGGCTTCAGATCGAAAGATCGAACCCTGCAATCTTAGCACCACAGCTCCTCTGGTTATCAACCAAGTCATGGACTAGGTTGACCTCACCAAGAAGGCTAATCCCTGCCTACGCAACGAAGAACACAAGCAAGAACAAGAAAGAAAGCAACCAAATTGCAGATGAATGATTAATCTCACGAGTTGGGGTCTCACAAACCGATGAACGGCGAAACTGTTCTTGACAGAATAATCTAAGCAAAACCCAAACCCTAATGACGGCGGCGGCATATGATTATAAAGGTCTTAGGTTCGTCACCTACCCTAGACGTCCCCCCTAATGGGCCCAAACACGATACACGGTCCAACGGACCAAAAGAAGGTGTTGCAGCACCCTGGCAGATTCTGGATGCTGATTTGTTTCGACGATTCCTATTGATTCCGAAGAGCTTTTGACGTGAAACCACTTGGATTGGCTTCTTTATCAAATTATCTTTCGATCCATATGTGGACCATCGAAAACGGAGTCCGGATGCATCCTGGATGACTAATTTAAGGCAGACTGGTCCTAGAACCCGATACAGACTCGAACTTGAGTTGCTTTGGGCCTCCATCTTGGGGACTCGAACCAAATTAGCCTCGGACCTCCTTCTTGACTTGGACACCCTCGCTGATCTCCTTGGTCTCCATATGTTTCTCCAAGCATGGTCATATGTATGGAGGTCATGTCCTCATCACAAAGTGTCCAGGGCCGATTCGGCGATGGAGAGGCAATCGGCAAGCTTCAGACTGACCCGATCGATGGATTCGATTAGATCATCATTGTTGATCTACCTCCTCTGGTAGTGAAGAAGCGGGCGGTGTGTCATTGATGAAGGCAACCTTAGAAGTGGTTCCAAGATTGGATCTGCAGTTGTAGGCGCGGGGGTGGTTGGCGTAGAAACGATCTGCACCGACTCGAGGAGCTCTCCGACTCTATCAGCGTTGATGACCCACGAGATGGATCCGACCATGAAGATCTGGCCGGGCTGTGGAAGGGATGAAGAGAATACAAAAAATGCCATCTTGTTCGACAAGGAAATAGCACGCACAATCCCTACCTGGCGCGCCAACTGTCGACAGAATATCGTCGGCAGTCCTCCGAGGGGTATCCCATGAAGGTAGATTGATCAGCAGAGGAGCGTGAGATCAAGAACAAGAAGACAACAGAGACACACAAGTTAGATAGGTTCTGGCCATTAGTATGATGTAATACCCTACTCCTGTAGTCTGTTGGTTTGTATTAGCTATCGTGGAAAAAGAACCATGGGGTAATGTAAATGGAGGCCAGACGGAGTCCATACCGTTGTTGGCACTTTTGACAAGATTGAATGCATGCCTATCACTTAGCTGGCCGGATAACTCATTCTGACCATGAAGCCAAGTAGCTCAACTCAAGCTAGGCCCCGCTCTCTTAAAGTGCGCACTCTAGATGGTAGTAAGGATGTGCGGGGAGCTAGGCGTGGGCCCAAGGGCAGGGTAGTCCTGATCGTCCTGGCAGCTGGTTGTCCCTGATTGTGCGGCGCTAGGCAAACTCGCAAAATGTGTACTTGAGTTGTACCAAAGGTGACCGTTGATCTAGTCTGCCTGGGTTTGTGTTAGGAATAAATTCCCAGCTGGTTGAAATCGATTCGAATCGCTGTCTCTCCCAAATAGTGAGAAACTTGGCTAGCCCCAACATCATAGTAATTGTATTATGGAATGTGATGGTTCGGATAAAGATGGAATTACTACATCGGCTATGGTTACTATTGTATGCTCTTAACATGATATACCACATGTTTGGCACATGATAGTTGCTAATCTAGAGATGAATAGCTATAATTAACTTGATGACTAAAGTATAATTGTATAATTGAGTTAATCGCTTTTTATGCAAAATGTTGTCAGCTACCTCCACTTATAAAGCCTTGCATAATCCTTGGAGTCAATTTATTTTTGGTTTATGAGGGGTAAGTCTAGCTGAGTACCTTCTCGTACTCAGGGTTTTATTCCCATTGTTGCAGATGGTACCGTCTATCATGGATATTGCAAGCATTGCTTCTATCCCGTCGTGAATGAGGAGTGAGCCTTGGGCGGGCATCTTTATTAATCCTTCTATATGCTTTTGTGGACTGTGATCATATGTTGGCACTGCATTTGAACTATGTGACAAATGCTAGTTTCGAACTTAATTTGCTTCCGCTACTATCTATCAAACTTGGTTTGTAATAACTTTATTTCATACTCTGATGATGGAAATGTATCTGTGAACTTTATGTAATATGTGACATGTATATTTAATCATGTACAATCTTGGTTGTACGTGGATCGTTTATCGAGACCCATCATGGTACTCGATAGACTACTAGGTTTATATGGGCTCAAGTATGATAGTGCGACCGCTTGCAGGCTGCCATTGTACTTGTGCTCTTATAAATTGGTCGGTTCTACGACAACTGGCATTAGAGCAAGATTCAACGTTAATTGTCACATGTGTATTTAAAACAAAGGTTTTTGTTTTTCAAAACCAGTTTCTAACAACTAATAGCTATATAAATAGGTATTTGAACTAGAGTTGAAATCTAAAGTGTGCCAGTGATCACTTTCTTTATGCCTAGTTAAGGACTCTTAGGTGGCCATTTAAGTACTAACATGGGGGGTTTTTACTTTCGTCGTCCATACGACGTGCTATTATATGGATACCACTCACTTGAATGGTAATGTATGGATCAAATGCCTCTACGCCAAGGTAAGAAGGTAAGTTGATGAGTGGCATGACCGCAAGATGTGAGTGTGCGGTCGGGGAGAGCTAGCTTTGGTACGACTATGTATACATGCTTGCATGTGTGTATGGTGCGTATTTAATTGTGGGTAATAAACTATCATCGGGTAGCTTTGATATAGAAGTATATGTATGTGTATACATATATGGAAGTATTTAGATTACAACTTAGAGCCTAGATTTACATTCTGCATATATAATTGTGGAGTTGGACTGAAATGAAATTCTTGTGTAGGCACACTAACAACGAAATGTGTAGTCCGACTAGCCATGCTATATATGAGAGAACATATGTATGCCACCGTGTATGTCATTAGATAAATTTTTTCTAAGTTTGTGAGGACGTATGGAACGTGCATGCATCATGATAAATCATTATTCAATA
The DNA here is from genome assembly GCF_019320115.1 of Miscanthus floridulus. Taxonomy (NCBI): domain Eukaryota; kingdom Viridiplantae; phylum Streptophyta; class Magnoliopsida; order Poales; family Poaceae; genus Miscanthus; species Miscanthus floridulus. The sequence continues at coordinate 33,451,794 of NC_089597.1, read as the reverse complement.
CTTGCATTGTTCCTCCCCTTATAGATATCTTACTTGGTTATGTAACTCTTATCCTGTCGATAGAATATCGTCAGCAGTCCTCCGAGGGGTATCCCATGAAGGTAGATTGATCGGCAGAGGAGCATGAGATCAAGAACAAGAAGGCAACAGAGACACACGAGTTAGACAGGTTCAGGCCGTCAGTATGATGTAATACCCTACTCATGTGGTCTATTGGTTTGTATTAGCTATCATCTAATATTGCGTGTGTTTGGAGGGGGTCCCTGCCCACCTTATATAGTCTGGGGAGCAGGGTTACAAGTCGGTTAGATCTGAGAGATATCTAGAAAGTAATAACTAATTATAGGAATCTTGGGATCATACATATCCTAACAGATCTCGTAGTATCTTTGGGATATCTTCCAGATGTCTTGCGGAAGGCGCTGACCAAAGTCGTGCCCCACAAGGCTTCGTCTTGTGGACTGGGCCACCCCTGAGGGCGCAGCCCATGTGGTCTACCGTGGGTATCCAGGGTCATACCCCCCACATATCCATTATGACTTTGTCTCACAAAAGTTGTACATGTTGTTGGTATGGATGGTAGCACCAACTGGAAGTGGGAATTTCTTGATGATGTTCGAAACTCCTGCTTTGCTTTAGAGAGTCTTGCACTTTGCGGGATATTATGAACCGCCCTTCCATCACTGGAATGAAGAGTACCTAGAGGGACAACCATGGTATGAAGTGCGGCTAACCATACCAGCTCGCACACAAGCACCCTTCTGTCAGGAGTGGAAAGCGGAATCTAAAGGAAGAACTCCTTGGGAGGCTACCCAAGTAGTAGCCTTCGAGGTATTAAGTCAGATCTGTCAGCAGCACGGGGATGAACTTACCGGCAGTGCCGCTGGTGTTTTTCCTCGAGTAGATCCGTCCACAGCAATATGGGAACAACGCAACCACAATGCCTTGATCCAAGATCAGGATGAGCAGGCAAATAGTTCTAGTCCCGCTATGAGTGCCATGTTTGCAGTGATAAAAATGTTCTATACTCGTCAGGACACTAGGGATTTCTGGCAGGAATCCTACACTACTTGCATGGATAAGCTAATGAGAGCCAAAGCAGCACAACGTAAGCTCAAGAAGCATGTGCGCAAGCATAAGAAGGCAACCAGTGAGGCTCGGTGGGAAACCGATCAAGCCTATGTAGCTTTGGGCAATCTCCACACCTAAATGGACCAAGTGGATCAACAGAGAGCTACAGCCCAAGAACCAAGGGTGGATGATCAAGCGATGCTAGCAGGACTGCGGGAGTAGCTAGAGGCTGCCAGTGCCGAGGCATCCATAGCTATGCGCTAGCAAAACCTAGCAAACAACCATGCCGCTATAGCAGAAGTAGAATGAGATAGGACTCGTGCTGTGAGTGCCATGCAGGACCATGCTGAGAGGGACTTGCATCAGCAGCTTGCATAGGCCCAGCATGTAGTGATGGATCTTCAGCATGAGGTGCATTATTTGAACAGTGCACCCGATCCTTGATGACAAAGATCCAGATATGTTAGTGGAAGATGATGGTTGGGACGAGGAAGAAGTGGAGCCAGAGGATGGGAATGATCCTATCTCCGACCTCGACAGTGATCATAATGAGGATTAGAATCGCTTAGTGACTAGTGGAAACACTAGATGTATCCCCGCTATTTATGTAATGGACCTATAGTTTAAGTTTGGTATTTGTGATGGAACTATCATGTAATATTGGTACTTGCATGTTATCTCATGTTTGGTTGAACGTTAATGCAATTCCATTTCATTTTATCGGTGAATATGACTTGAATGTTAACGCGTTGTGAACCCGATAAGTGATCAAATTGGTGATGTCATGTTGCGAGAATGAATTATTGTGCCTCTATTTTATTGTATGAATTTAAGATTCTCTCCAGTTTGGCATGATTATATAATTCATCTGCAATCTCTTGACATCATCCAATAATCACTTATTGTTGCAACTTTGCAGATGACTTGCACCTATGCCGGAGCAAGCAGTAGCCAAGAGGGCAATGATGGTGACTTACCACCACCGCCACCACCATCTACTAATGAGTTCTTTGCCTAGCTCTTGGGAAGTTAGAGGACTATGGAGGAAGCCATGCGCCTCATTGCGCAGAACATGGCTTGTGCCTACCCACAACGATAGGGGCCTAAGCCAAACTAGTACAACACCTTTAAGGATTTTTTAGATACCAAACTTCCTATCTTCAAGGTGGCAGAGGAACCACTCTAGGCGGACGAGTGGCTCAACACTATTGAGCAAAAGTTCCATCTACTGAGCGTCACCGAGCACTAGAAGACAAAGTATGCGTCCCAACAGTTGCAGGGACCGGTTGGGATTTGGTGGACCCATTTCCTGTCCTCTCTACCTGCCAATGCATAGGTCATGTGGGAGCAATTCAAATAGCCTTTAGGGGACATCACATTCCCCTAGGGCTGATGCGTATGAAGGCAGCGAAGTTCATGAGGCTCACACAAGGGACAAAGACCCTTACTGAATATATGCATGCTTTCAACAACCTATCTAGGTATGCCCTAGGTTTTGTTGACACTGAAGAAAAGAAGATAGAAAGTTTCAAGAGAGGTCTTGGCATGAAGTTGATGAAGACTATGGCCAACTCTAAGTGCACCACCTACAATGAGTTCATCAGTGATGCATTGACTCAGGAGAACCACAACAATCTGCATACGGCAGCAAAGGGCTGCAAGAGGGCATCTGAGGCAGGTGCCTCAAGATCTTCACAGTCTAGAGCTCCAATGGTAGCTAGGCCACAGTTCCGAGCACCGGCGCCCAAGTTCAGGCCTCCTCCACCAAAAGCTCAGAACAGCCGACCTTAGAAGGTGTTCCGTAAGGCGTTCACCATTGCCTTACCCAAGGGGAATGGAGGGCAAGAAAGCTCCATAGGACCCAAGAACAATCAACCCTGCTTCAACTGTAATCAGTTGGGCCACTAGTCCAAAGAGTGCCCCCACCCTAAGAAGAACAACAATCAGAACCAAGGAAATCAAAGGCAGGTGAATCCTAAGGCACGTCCTGGATACGTGCACTATACTATTGTTGAAGAGGTGCCCGCTGGAGAGGTTATCACCGCTGGTATGTTTCTTGTCAACAAGCATCCCACTATTGTTTTATTTGATTTGGGAGCTTCTCATTCATTTATGAGCCAATCATTTGCATCTAGACATGATCAGAAAGTAATTGAGGTAAGCAAGGGTGGTTATAGTATAAGTTTAGCTGGGGCAACTATCTCTACAAATAAGATGGTTAGAAATGTGCTCATCTCTATACAAGAGAGGGAGTATACGATGGATCTGATAGTATTGCCCGGATTATCTATAGATGTGATCTTAGGCATGAAGTGGATGAGCGATCATGGGGTTCTCATTGACACTAGCACTTGTACTATTATGTTGAGAGAACCCAAGGGAGGTAATGCTTTCCTAGTACCACTTTCCTAAAATATTGAACTCCAACACTTGGCTTGTGCTATCCAAGCCACCACCCTATGTGATATCCCAGTGGTTTGTGAGTTTCCTGATGTATTCCCAGATAAGTTACTAGGTTTACCACCTGATAGGGATTTGGAATTTAAGACTGAGTTAGTGCTAGGTATGGCACCTATCTCAGGGAGACCCTATAGGATGCCACCAAATGAGCTAGCTAAACTTAAAATTCAGTTACAAGAACTGTTGGACAAAGGCCTCATTCAACCTAGTTCGTCTCTATGGGGATGTCCAGCGTTGTTTGTGAAGAAGAAGGACAAGTCCTTGAGAATGTGTGTGGATTATAGGCCACTTAATGCTGTGACCTTAAAAAACAAGTATCCTTTGCCTCGTATCGACATCTTGTTCGATCAATTGGCAAAAGCAAAGGTATTCTCCAAGATCGACTTGAGATTAGGCTATCATCAGATAAAGATCAGGCCAGAGGACATACCTAAAATAGCTTCCTCTACTAGGTATGGCTTGTATGAGTATTTGGTCATGTCTTTCGGACTGACGAATGCTCCTGCCTACTTCATGTACTTGATGAATTCGGTATTCATGCCTAAGCTCGATAAGTTTGTGGTTGTGTTTATTGATGATATCATGATTTATTCAGAGAATGAGGTAGATCATACAGAGCATCTGAGGATTGTTCTATCCAGATTGAGGGAACATAAGTTATATGCAAAGTTTAGCAAGTGTGAATTTTGGTTGAGTAAATATTGACAGAATATCGTCGACAGTCCTCCGAGGGGTATCCCACAAAGGTAGATTGATCGGCAGAGGAGCGTGTAATCAAGAACAAGAAGGCAACAGAGACACATGAGTTATATAGGTTCAGGCCGTCAGTATGACGTAATACCTTACTCCTGTGGTCTATTGGTTTGTATTAGCAATTGTATGATTTGCCATGATTTTGTAGGGGGTCCCTACCCGCCTTATATAGTCTGGGGGCAGGGTTACAAGTCGGTTAGATTTGAGAGATAACCGGAAAGTAATAACAGATTACAAGAATCATGGGATCGTACGTATCCTAACAGATCTCATAACATCTTCAGGATATCCTCTCCATGTCTTGCGGGAGGCGCCGAGCATAATCGTGCCCCACAAGGCTTCTTCTCATGGGCTAGGCCACCCCTAGAGGCGTAGCCCATGTGGTCTGCCATGGGTATCTAGGGTCGTACCCCCCACAGCTAGTCCCCGAGCGCCTTGTACCCATTGTGCAACGCCATCTTGAGCTTTTCCGAGCAGGTGCGAACCAAAACCGAGCTGTCCAAATCATGGTCCGACCACCATGATGAATCACTGAGCAGTTGTGAACAGCTGCCGAGTAGCATGCAACATCGCCGAGCAGTATGTTCCGAGCACGGCTTGACATAAGGGTGTAAGGAGCTCAAGTCCAGAATTGAAAATTTCTACACAGTAAAACTAAGTGTGCCCACTTAGAGTCCGACCACGAGGGAAAAGATAACGTTCTTTAGCTTTTGAAGGCATGGAGTCTTTAAAAAAACAAACACATTTACCACAAGGTGAAGTGTGCCCACTTAGTCCTCGAGCCTGACACTAGGTGACGTAGTCACATGGTGCCAAGGTCAGAAAGTAGTAAACCAGCCGAGCAGGTAGCCAGTCCCCGAGCGTAGCCTCGACATGGAAACAAACACATTCACCGCAAGGTGAAGTGTGCCCACTTAGTCCCCGAGCCTGATAGTAGGTGATGTAGTCACGTGGTGCCAGGGTCAGAAACGAAGAAATAACGAAAACCAACTGAGCAGACAGCCAGTCCCCGTGTTTCAGGCGAAGATATCAGATAAATCAAACCGTGGAGAAAAAATCGGAGTAATAGCTGTACAGTAACGGTTACTGAGCCTCATTAAATTGTGGAGAAATCGGCGATTATTTGGCGGCGATAAATGAGTGACGTGGGCTGCTGTTGCGTGATAGCCCAAGTTGTGGCCCATTAAACCACGTTGGAGAAGTCGAAGTAGCGCTGATCGTGGGAACGGTTTCCCAAAAACCCTCAGATGCAAAGAAAGGTGGGGAAAGTGCTTTATAACTGCGCCGCCGCATACCTCGCCGCCTACCTTTGCCACTCTGCCCTGTTTCCTTCCTTCGCAATCCCTGCGCTCCACATTCTGTACCAACGTGAGCACTTGCCTCCAATCTAGGACCAAATCGGAGAGAATGGCACCGAAAAAGGGAGCCGCAAAGCCGAGGAAGGCGGCCACCGGAGCCAGCCGCGATGAGGAGTGGGTGCCCTCAAAAACGGGGGCGGTGGATCTCAACAGAATGGTGGCGGCAGGCGTTCTCCCAGACCACCTCACTACTAGATGGCGGCTAGCTAGTGGTGAGCCCTTTCCAACACCTCATACTGATGAGGCTGTAGTATTTGAAGATTATTTCTGGCGAGGATTAGGGTTTCCTATCCACCCCTTTCTGAGGGATCTTATGGAGTTTTGGGTGATTAGCCTCTGCAATCTGCACCCCAACACCATACTGCACGTGTCGATCTTTATCCATTTCTGTGAGGCGTTTCTTGGTGTTCTTCCACACTTCAACCTCTTTAGGCACCTGTTCTGTCTAAAGAAGAAAGGGGGCAGCGGTTCTAAGGTGGTCGGCGGTGTGTACCTACAGCTCAGGGATGGGATGGCCAGCGAATACATCAACGTACCACTAAACACCTCCCTGAAAGGTTGGAACGCCAGATGGTTCTACATCAAACAAAGTCACCCAATAATTCGATGCGACGTCCACCACATCCCGGTGAACCATAGTAGCTGGTCAAAGAGACCCAACAGTGCTGACATGGAGCAAGTAATGGAGCTTCTTGACTTGATTAAGGGCGTGGAGCTTAGGGGTGAACTGGTTGCAGCTAGCTTCATAGTGCGCCGCATCCAGCCCTACAAAGAGAGGGCCCACCTAGCGTTCGACTACAAAGGTGACAACGACGGTACCCGAGAAAGCACAGACCGGCTGTCGAAGAAAGAAGTAATAGACTGGGCCATGGACCTATTCACTACCAGCGTCTCATTCAGCTGGCCACAAGGAACGAAGGCCTTCAACTGCACCAATCCACCTCCTCAGGTAACCATTTCATTTTGCATTGATCAGGCATCGATTGCCGAGGAAAGGACTGACTTAGTTATGTAAAGATCCATTCGCAGGATAGGGCAATATACTTTTCAAGCGTGCCGAGAGCCGATTGGCCGAAAGGAGTAGACATCTGGCGGACGCTACAGCCCGAAGAGGAGGAGCCGAGCACCTCGTCAGATAGTCCATCCCCGATATCGGAGAAGATCCGTGGGAAAAGACCAGCGGTAGATGAGCTGGTCCAAAAAACGAGAAAAACCGCAAGCTCCACTGCACACAAATCGGGCGGCATCTTGCTTGGTGATGACCAAACCGCTCGACCATGAAGGACCGTAGTGCTGGAGTGGTTTGACGACGATGAAAACTAGATAGCACGTCCGCCAAGCATGAAGGAGCCATCGAAGGATGCTGAAGTCCCCGAGCAGCAAGCAAGGGAGAGTCATGCGTAGGCAACAACGGAAGTCCCGACGGTGTAGACGACTGGAGTCCTCGAGCAACAAGGGGGAATAACCGCAGAGCAGCACATAAAGGAGGCTCTGGGGCACCAAGCAGAGCAGCAGCCTGCTGTAGAAGAGCAGGAACTCTCCCATCAGGCAGACCAAGCAGCAACGCCTGGGGGATTAGGCAGGCACCGCTGGTTCAAGAAATTGAATTGGAAGACCAAACCATAAGTATCTTTGTCTTGGAGTAATAATATTGTTCCTTGATTTCTTTTGGGTACTGATAGGCCGACATTACGTAGGGCAACACCGAGACCCGGACCCTCAGTAGGAACAAAGCCGACTGCTCCTATCCGGGAGTCCCTGAGTGCTTGACAAACAGAGGACGGGTCAGCCGCCGCTGCCAGCGGTCCTAGCGGCGGTGAATCATTGGCGCACACAACAGGTGCATCGGCGACAGCGATCGAGGCTGTGACTAAAAACGTCGGTACTTTGGAAACGGAAGCTGTAGCTATTGTTGATGCACCGGATGCCAAGGAAGCAACTCCAACAACGGCCGAGGAGCAACTTGCACCGCCCATAGCGACGTCAAGAGTGGTCGAGCAGCTGTCTGACCACAGAGTCCCCTAGTGGTGCCTCGAGCGATGGCGGAGGAGGACGAGGTTGTGGAGATCGAGCGTGCCATGCCTAAACCCCAGTCCGTCCGGATTCTCCGAAAACGCAGGGAAGAGGTAGTAATTGTTGAGGAAGAAAACACCACCAGGGAGATAAAGAGGTTGAAATCCGCCATTGCTAGAGTTATGACTCAAATTGAGGTGAGTACCGCACCTGAAATACTGATATATGTTGTTGGAGACCAAAGTTTATCACTAGCATTGTTCATCCATAGGGGATAGCTTGAACAGCCGAGCAACGGCACCAACTGATGAAGAGGATGGAGCCCCTCGCCGAGGAGAACAAGAAACTCTAGGAGGCGTTAAATCTTTCAGAAAAGAGTATTAAGAGGGCCAAGCGTGAGCGGGACCTTGCGGAGTCTAACTCGTGGGACCTAGAGCATCAAAGTGGGGTGCTGTCCGAGCAACTAACGGCTACATCCGAGCAGCTAAAGAAGAAATCCGAGCAACTGGCGATTGTATCCGAGGAGCTAAAAAATATGTCCGAGCAATTGGGCAAGAAAACCAAAGAGCTCAAAAGTAAATCCGAGCAGCTCAATTAGAAGTGCAAGCAGTTCGAGAATGTATCCAAGCAGAAATCCGGTATGCTTTATCAGCAAATGTACTTTGCAATAGTTGGCCATCTGTTTTTTCGATAACTATTTTGCTTGCAGAGCAAGATACAGAACTCAGCCAGCTACGCCAGACCATCGAGCAAATCCGACAAGATAAAGCGAAAGAGTCGGAGCGAGCAAATAAACTAGCCGAAGAACTGAAAGGTAAATACCCCCTAATTGGAAATAATGTTGTTGTACTTTTCTGGCATGACGAACCATTGTAATGCTTGTAGATTACTGCCATAAAGCCAAGGCACAGTTCGATGTGCTGGTGCAGGAAGCCAAGGTCCAAAAAGACAACTTCAACACTGTAACCGCCGCAATAAAACCAGTACTCGACTGCGTCAATATTGAACCAGCACCTCGTCCTGACGGCATGCAGCAAGGGTCAGACATCATCATCCAGAGATGCAAGGCAGCGTGGGAGAATTTCAAAAACTTCAACCTTGACGCCGTTATGACCGCCGCTACTCATGCCCTTGTGGTGGTTCGGTCCCACTACCCGACTGTCAATATCCAGTCGATAGGGGGCGGGTTTGCCAACGGGCTGAGCGACGTGGAAACCCAGCAGCTGGAGGATGATGTTGAAGATGCAGCAAAAATGCTTGTCGGCGATATAGACCTGTTTGGTGAAACAGAAGGTGTTGGTGGAGCTTAACAAACTGCACGGATATTATCACCTGTACCACTTGCTTTATTTGGCGATGACGAATTGTTGTATTAACAATCCGATGCAACTATGCATAATATAAGCAGTGTCCGAGCAGTTAGCTTTCACTAAACTCTATGCCTTAGCTAGCCCGTAATCCATAACGCAGAGTGCGGAACCCATGCACGTGTTGGAAAATCAAGCGTTACCAAGGAACCGTGGCCTACCGCCCAATACGCAGAGCACGGAGCCCATAGCACGTGTAGGGGTGTATTAGAGCCTTGGTGTTGTCCATAAAGATCAGAGCAAAACACATGCTGCCCAGCGACCAATTTGAGTAACTTGGCGAGAAAAAGTAGTTAAAGTGGCGCCCGAGCAGTTAGTTCATGCCTGAAATCTAGGCCTTGACTAGCCCATAGTCCATAACGTCGAGCGCAGAGACCCTGACACGTGTAGGATGAATAGGCATGACCAAGGAACCGCAGCCGACCAACCATAACGCAGAGCGTGGAGCCCCAGGCACATGTAGGAAGGGATCGGAGACTGGGTCTTCTTCATAGAAAACAGAAAAGAAAACGTGTGCTGCTCGACGATCGGCGAGCTATGTTAGGAGATTTGGAGCGCAAAATCGTCGTTGTTTTTAGGAGAAAAATTTATGTGATCCGGAGAAAACATAATCGATGATTTTTGGAGAAATCGTGTTCGGCGATTTGGAGAAATCATGTTCGGCGATTTGGAGAAATTGTGTTTGGCGATTTTTGGAGAGATCGTGTTCGGCGATTTTTGGAGAAATCATGTTCGACGATTTTTGGAGTTAACGTGTTTGGCGATTTTTGGAGAACTCGTGTTCGGCGATTTTTGGCGTGCTTGGCGAGCATATTGGAGATCGTCATGGAGTGGCGTATAGCCCGTCAACCGTAAGTGAAAATTATAATGGAGGCAAATTATGGAGACCAGAACTTTATTAATTAGAAAGTAAAGAATACATATCTGTGTTGTTTCAGGGATAGAAACATATAAGGTGCTCGATGTGCCAGGAGTTAGGAACATCGATTCCATCTAAGTCACATAAGCGATAAGACCCTGGTTGAGTAACACCTTTGACCACGTAAGGGCCCTCCCAGGGGGAAGACAGCTTGTGAAGCCCTTTGGTTTTTTGTTTCCTACGTAAGACGAGGTCGCCGATCGTGAACGAATGACCTTTGACGTTGCGGTTGTAATACCTCCGTAAACCTTCGAGGTACTTGGCTGTGCGAACGCAAGTGATCATACATTCTTCCTTAGCCTGATCAACATCTTCTGTCCGAACAGCTGAGGCTTGCTCTTCATCATAACTTTCTACTCTAGGTGCTCGGAAGGCAATATCCGCTGGAAGTATGGCCTCTGAGCCGTAGACCAAAAAATATGGAGATACACCAGTACTGCGACTAGCTTGAGTGCGCAGTCCCCAGACCATAGCTGGTAGTTCTTTGAGCCATCTGCTCGGATGCTTTTCTTCTTTCTGATAGAGTCTTTTTTTGAGGGCGTCAAGGATCATACCATTAGCCCGCTCGACCTAGCCATTAGCTCTAGGTTGAGCAACGGAAACATATTTAATGGAGATGCACCGGTCTTCGTAGAAGTCCCAAAAATGATGGCCGGTAAAGGTGGTCCCGAGGTCAGTGATGATGTGTTTGGGAGACCAAATCTGTGTATGATGTCTTCAAAGAGCTCGACTGCTTTCTTTGCAGTAGCTGAGACAAGTGGTTTGTACTCAATCCACTTGGAGAACTTATCAATGGCGACGTACACATACCGGAAACCTCCTGGCGCTGGCTTGACAGGCCCGATCATATCTAGTCCCTAGCATGCGAATGGCCAGGAAGCTAGAATGGTCTGCAGTTCTTGTGCCGGTACATGTATTTGCTTGGCAAAAAACTAGCAACCCTCACATCGTCGAACGAGATCTTCTGCATCGGAGATGGCCGTGGGCCAATAAAAACCTGCTCGGAAAGCTTTGCCGACCAGAGTTCTCGAAGTCACCTGATTGCCATAGGAACCAAAGTGAATTTCAGAAAGTAGCTTCACACTGTCGTCTTGGATGATGCACTTCTGCAATATCACTTCCTTGGCACTTTACCTCATTAGGTTACCGTCCACCAGCACGTAATGCTTACTTTGGCGAATTAGACGTCCGATTTCGATCTTGTCGGCGGGTACTTTGTCGCTAGTGAGGTATTTGATGAACTGCTCCCTCCAATCGGCGACCGGTGAAGGTACCGCAAGTACCAATTGCTCGGCAGGGGGTACTTCTTCAACTTCCTTCTCTTCTTTAATGGATGTTGCCAGGAGGTCTTGAACGAAAACCCCTGGCAGAACCGCAGCGCGAGAAGATCCTATCTTTGAGAGCTGGTTGGCTGGTTGGTCTTGATCTCGTACCACGTGGTGGTACTCGATACCATAGAATTTCCCTTCGAGCTTCCTGATTTCGGCGCAGTATGCGTCCATTTTCTCACTAGAATAGGACCAATCTTTATTGAGCTGGTTGATAACCAGCGCGGAATCCCCATACACCATGAGGCATTTGACGTCGAGCTCGACATCTATACGTAGACCATGGAGACATGGTTCGTATTTCGTGACATTGTTGGAGACCGAAAAATGTATGCGAAGAACATATCGGAGTTTATCCTTGGTCGGCGTGATGAACAGAGTGCCCGCACCAGCACCGTTGAAGTTAAGGGCACCGTCGAAGTTAAGGGCACTGTCGAAGTACATAAACCAATGCTCGGGGCAAGTGGCGGCAATGGGTTCTTGGATCTCAGTCCACTCAGCGATGAAATCAGCAAGCGCCTATGACTTAATGGTGGGTCTGCTTCTGAAGTCAATGGAGTAAGTGCCGAGCTCAATAGCCCACTTGATGATATGACCATTGGCCTCTTTGTTGCGGAGAATATCCCCCATAGGGAACTCGGTGACCACGGCAATCTTGTAGTATTCGAAGTAATGTCAGAGCTTGCGTGAGGTAATCAAAACTGCATATAACAGCTTTTGCACCTGAGGATAACGAGTTTTGGGCTCATTAAGTACCTCGTTGATAAAGTAGACCGGACATTGCACCTTGTAGGCGTGTCCAGTTTCCTCGCGTTTGACGACAATAGCCGTACTGACAACGCGAGAAGTGGCGGCGATGTAGATCAATAGAGTTTCATCTGGTCGTGGCACTGTCATGATTGGAGGTTTTGTTAAAAACAACTTGAGCTGCTCGAAAGCTGTGTCTGCCTCCTCTGACCAAGAAAAAAGCTTGGAGGCCTTGAGGAGCTTGAAGAAAGGTAGCCCTTTTTCACCGAGGCGTGAGATAAAATGGCTTAACGCAGCCATGCAGCCTGTAAGCTTCTGTATATCCTTGACACATATCAGTCGTTTCATGTTGGTGATGGCAGAGACCTTGTCAGGGTTTGGTTCGATGCCTCGAGCACTGACGATGTAGCCCAACAGGATACCGGATGGAACTCCAAAGATGCACTTTGAAGGGTTCAGCTTCCATCGGTATTTGTTCAGGTTGGAGAAAGTTTCTTCAAGGTCGGCGATAAGGTTGTCGGTGGTTTTAGTCTTGACGACCATGTCGTCGATGTAGGCTTCGATGTTGCGGCTGATTTGTTGGTCTAGGCACGTCTGGATAGCCCTTTGGTAGGTCGCTCTAGTGTTCTTTAGTCCGAAGGACATAGTGGTGTAGCAGTACGCACCGAAAGGCATGATGAACGACGTTTTGACCTGGCCTTCTTTCTTGAGGGAGATCTAATGATAGCCGGAGTAACAGTCAAGAAAGGAGAGCAACTCGCAGCTGGTGGTGGAGTCTACAACCTCGTCTATCCGAGGCAAGCCAATGGGGTCTTTAGGGCAGTGTTTGTTAAGATCAGTATAATCAACACACATTCTCCATTCTTTATTCTTTTTCCTAATAAGAACAGGATTAGCTAACCAATCTGGATGATACACTTCTTTTATAAATTCGACAGCTAAGAGCCGTTTTATTTCTACCCTAATGGCCTCCTTTTTGTCCGGCGTGAATCAGCGAAGTTTTTGCTTGATCGGTTTAGCGGTCGGCAAGACATTTAAGGAGTGCTCGATCTTCTCCCATGGTACCCTCAGCATGTCTGCAGGTTTCCAAGAAAACACATTGGCGTTGGCACGTAGGAAGGAGACGAGCGCGCTTTCCTATTTGGGGTCAAGGTGAGCCCCGATTTTCATTGTCTTGGAAGGTTCGTCGAGGCCAAGGCCGATCTCCTTGACTTCCTTGGACTTGGTGGAGGCACGAGGAGGTTCTAGGATCTCCATGTCGTCAGCAGACGCCATCTTGGCTTCGGTGACCACGCTAGCCATCTAGATAGAGAGGTCGGTGGCTTCGGCAAGGGCGAGACTCTCTGTCTCGCAAGCGTAGGCGACGGAGAGGTTGGCCCATAGAGACATGACTCCTGTGGGTGAAGGCATCTTCAACACCAGGTACATGTAGTGCGGAACGGCTATGAACTTGGCCAGAGCCGGACGCCCCAGTATGGCATGGTAGGCGGTGTCGAAGTCGTCGATGTAGAAGTTGACATGCTCCACTCGATAGTTGGTTGCCGTGCCGAACTGTACTGGTAGGGTAATCTCCCTGAGCGTTCTGGATGCCCTGCCAGGTACCACACCCTAAAAGGAGGAGTCTGAGGGCATGAGATCTATTGTCCCGAGGCCGAGCTCCCTTAGGGCCCCGGCGAAGAGTAGATTCAAAGCGCTCCCACCGTCGACAAGGACTTTTCTGAAAAGCACCTTCTGGACAGTTGCATCGAGGACGAGGGGAAAATGCCATGTGTAGGGTATGTCCACCCACTGGTCGGCCCTACTGAAAGTGATGGGGACTTCAGACCACAGGCGATAGCTGGGGTTGGCAGCAGTTTCCTCTCAAGCGACGGCGAGCACTCATCGGGCGGTGAGCTTCCATTCCCTTCTGCTCTCGTTGGAGGCGAGGCCCCCGAAGATGGTGGCGACCACCTTGTCATGGTCCTGGAAGGCATTGTTATTACCCCCAGGTGGTTGGCGTCCTCCGTTCCCACCATTGTCGTCGTCGTACTTTTTGTCCTGGAACTCCTTAGCCAAACCAAGGCAGTCTTTCATCTTGTGTTTGGCGTTCTTGGGCAGGGGGCATGGGCCATTGAGGATCTTCTTGTACTGCTCATCATAGTTACGCTTGGCGCGTGGCTCATTGACGTTGGCAACAATGTGGTCTGGTCGGCGGTGACGATTCTGACCAGGTTTGAATCCATCTGGCCGATCATGTCCGCTGTCTCGATGGAAACTACGGTCGTCGTAGCGGCGGTCGTTGTGCTGTCGGTCATTGGTGCGGTCATCGTGGTGGCGAGGTGGGCGATTAGTGCCGTATCTTCATTAAAACGCACCTCCGCTTCCTCGGCATCGGCGTACTGGTTGGCGGTCGTGATCATCACGTCGATGCCGGTAGGTGGCTTTCTATTGAACTTAGAACGGAGTTCGCGGTGATGAAGTCCTCGGACAAAGGCGGTGATGACTTCGGCTTCTATGATGTTGGGAATAGAATTCCTCATCTTAGAGAAGCGCCTGATGTAGCTGTGGAGTAGTTCGGACGGCTTTTGGGTGATGCGGTTGAGATCGTGCTTGGTGTCCGGCCACCTGCATGTAGCCATGTAATTGTCGGTGAAGACTTTCTTTAGCTCTTCCCAAGATCCGATGGAGTCCGGGGCAAGGCTTGTGAACCAGCTCATGGCAGCTGGCGTGAGCATGACGGGGAGATAATTTGCCATGACGTTGGTGTCTCCTTCGACGGTGCGGACAGCAGTGGCGTAAGCCCACAGCCACTGAGTTGGGTTCATCCTTCCTTCATAGGGCTCGACCCCGGTGATTTTGAAACCACGGGGCCACTAGAGTGTTCGGAGCGCCCTGGTGAACGCTAGGGGCCCTTCCGGGTTGTTGGCGCCGATATCAACAGTATTGCCAGCGATGATTGGCTCCAGAGCCGAGTCTGGATTACCGTACTCTCGTTCGTACTCCTGGCGGCATTGTACTTCATCTTTATGGCGCCCAAAGCGACATTGATCAATACGCCGTCGTGCATCCCGGAGGTTACTGAGGTGCACTCGAGCGTCCTGTTCGACCTCTTGGTCGTGCTGGCGATGATGCTCGGCGTAGTGGCCTCCAGTTCCCCCCTGGGGAGGTAGTGACTGGTCGGCGAACCGGCTTTGACTGGGGCGGCGATTGGATCTAGGAACGGTGGATCGACGAATCGCGCTTGTGGAGCACGAAGGTCTCTGATCCTCTCGGATCTCATTAACTTGACAGTGTGCCACTTTAAGCATAGCGGCAACCTTGGTGAGCTCGGGCGTCTGCGGGAGGCGTGCAAGCTCGTTGGCGGCTACTGCCAGATTGGCGCTCGGAGTTTTGAAGACGTCGTGGCCGTCAATGCGGAGGAATTCTTCGTCGAGGTTGCGATGGAGGGGCCTTCCTTGCGAGTCAATCTGGTTATCATGAGCGGCCTCGGCCATCGCAAGGGCGTGCTCGTTATCACAGTGTTGCGAGCAGTTGACGTTCCTATTTTCATGGGCAGCGCGTTCCTCATCAGTTTCGCCATTCCAAGGGGGGCTGTCGATGCTGACATTGAAGATTGCGCCACCCAGGAAAGGCAGGAGAAGGGGTTGCTCGGTGAAGGTCTCGGCGAGGGTCTCCGTGGAGCCTTGGGACTTGGAGTCTGGATTTTCCTCTAGGATGGTTTGGAGGGGCATTCCGGGAGCCCGGCTGGCGTGCAGCATGTTAACGGGCGGTGGGATCTGGTCGGCGATCTGGTCGGTGAATTTGCCCCTCGGGCGTCCTAATATGTAGCGGCGGCGTTGGCAAGCCCGAAAGGTAGGGTGGTGAGCCCCGAAGCTTGCCGAGCACTGAACACCGAAAGATCAGGATTAGAAGGTGGTCGGTGCTGAATGAGGGTGTCCAGAGCTGACTCAGCAATGGAGAGGCAATCGGCGAGTTTTAGGCCGACCCGATCGGTGGACTCGATCAGATCATCATTGTTGACATGCCTCCTCTGGTAGTGAGGAAGCGAGCGGCGAGCAATTGATGAAGACGACCCCAAAAGTTGTTCCGAGATTGGATCTGTAGTCGCAGGTGCGAGGGTGGTCGGCGCAGAATGGATCTGCACCGGCTCGAGGAGCTCTCTGACTCCATCAGCGTTGATGACCCACGTGATGGATCCAACCATGAAGATCTAGCCAGGCTGCGGGAGGGACGAAGAGCCTATGGAAAAAGCCATCTTGTTCGACATGGAAACAACACGCACACCCCTACCTAGCACGCCAACTGTCGATAGAATATCGTCGGCAGTCCTCCGAGGGGTATCCCACGAAGGTAGATTGATCGACAGAAGAGCGTGTAATCAAGAACAAGAAGGCAACAGAGACACACGAGTTATATAGGTTCAGGCCATTAGTATGACGTAATACCTTACTCCTATGGTCTGTTGGTTTGTATTAGCAATCGTATGATTTGCCGTGATTTTGTAGGGGGTCCCTACCCGCCTTATATAGTCCGGGGGGCAGGGTTATAAGTCGGTTAGATCTAAGAGATAACCGGAAAGTAATAACAGATTACAAGAATCATGGGATCGTACGTATCCTAACAGATCTCATAACATCTTCAGGATATCCTCCCCATGTCTTGCGGGAGGCACCGAGCAGAATCATGCCCCGCAAGGCTTCTTCTCGTGGGCTGGGCCACCCCTGGAGACATAGCCCACGTGGTCTGCCGTGGGTATCTAGGGTCGTACCCCCCATAGTAAAGTACCATTCTTGGGTCACATCATATCAAGAGATGGAATATCTGTAGACCCATCTAAAGTATAAGAGGTCATGGATTGGAAGGCCCCGACTTCGGTCCATGAAGTTCGGAGTTTTCTAGGGTTAGCAAGTTACTATCGTCGTTTCATTCCGGATTTCTCCAAGATAGCTAAGCCCATGACTAGACTACTTTAGAAAGATGAGAAGTTCAATTGGACACCAGAGTGTAAAGCGGCTTTTCACACCCTAAGGACCCGGTTAACTACAGCTCCTGTTTTAGCACAACCCGATATTGGAAAGCCTTTCGATGTGTTCTGTGATGCATCGGGTATAGGTTTGGGAGTGTGTGCTCATGCAAGAAGGAAGAGTTATTGCCTATGCTTCTCGGTAGTTGAGAAAGCATGAAGTCAACTACCCTACTCATGATTTAGAACTTGCAGCAGTTGTTCATGCATTAAAGATATGGAGACATTATTTGTTGGGCAATGTATGTCATATATATACTGACCACAAAAGTCTCAAATATATCTTTACCCAACCTAAGCTGAATATGAGACAGCGAAGATAGTTAGAGTTGATTAAGGACTACAATTTGGAAATGCACTACCATCCAGGGAAAGCCAATGTTGTAGCAGATGCAATTAGTCGAAAATCTCATTGCAACACTATGGAAGCATTGTTGGAAGATGGATTTAATTTGTTACATCCTGTTGTACTGCATAATATCACTATTAGTTGTTCGCTTGAGAGCAAAATCATAGAACTACAGAAGACAGATGTAGGTGTATTTCACATCAAGAGAAAAATGCAAGAGCAAGAAACATATCATTTTAGATTAGATAAAAGAGGTGTGCTATGGTCTGAGGACCGACTTGTGATACCGAAAGACCGTGAGCTTAGAAATCAAATTTTAGATGAAGCTCATTCGTCCAAGTTGTCTATCCATCCGGGTAGTTGCAAAATGTATCAAGATTTGAAGACCCATTTTTGGTGGACTAAGATGAAGAAAGAGATCGCCACCTATGTCGCTAGGTGCAATAATTGCAGTAGAGTAAAGGCCGTTCATTTGAAATCTACCGGATTACTTCAGCCATTGCCTATTCCAGGATGGAAATGGGAAGAAATTAGTATGGGTTTTATCATAGGCCTTCCAATGACACAGCAATGTCACGATTCAATATGGGACATTATAGATCGTCTCACAAAGTCAACACATTTTATATCAGTGAACACAAGGTATCACGTGGTGAAGTATGCTGAGATGTATGTTTCTCAGATTGTGAGACTATATGAAATACCTAGGACTATAATCTCAGATCGAGGACCAGAGTTTATAGCTCATTTCTGGGAACACTTGCACCAGGCCTTAGGGACTAAGCTAATTAGAAGTTTGGCATACCATCCACAAACTTCCGGACAGACTGAGCGAGTGAACCAGATCTTAGAAGATTTGCTGAGAGCTTGTGTTATATCTTCCAAGGGTTCATGGGAGAAATGACTACCTTTAGCTGAGTTCTCCTACAACAACAGTTATCAAGCAAGCATCAAGATGGCTAGCAAGTGAACTAGATCTTAGAAGATTTGCTGAGAGCTTGTGTTATATCTTCCAAGGGTTCATGGGAGAAATGACTACCTTTAGCTGAGTTCTCCTACAACAACAGTTATCAAGCAAGCATCAAGATGGCTCCTTTTGAAGCCATGTACGGTAGAAAATGTAGAACTCCATTGAATTGGGTTGAGCCCGGCGAAAGAAGATGCTTTGGCATTGACTTTGTCACTGAAGCTAAAGAGCAAGTGCGCATTATCCAACAACATATGAAAGCAGCTCAATCAAGACAAAAGAGTTATGCTGATAAAAGAAGAAGACCACTGACTTTTAAAGTGGGAGACTATGTATACTTAAAAGTGTCACCCATGAAAGGAGTACAGAGATTTGGAGTGAAAAGAAAGCTTGCGCCTAGATATGTAGGGCCATACAAGATTACTGAATGGAAAGGGAATGTCGCTTACAAGTTACAACTTCCCCTAGAGATGAGTGCCATATTCGATGTCTTCCATGTTTCTCAGTTGAAGAGATGTCTTCGTATACCTGAGGAAGCCATTGCACCCACCAACATTAAGCTCCAATCGGATTTGACCTATGAAGAGAAACCAATCCGAGTGTTAGAAGAGATGGAAAGAGTAACACAGAGTAAGATCATTAAGTTCTATAAGGTGGTGTGGAATAATCACAGTGAACAAGATGCCATGTGGGAATGGAAGGATTATTTACGTGAGGTTTATCCCACCTTTTTTCAAGAATGGTAGGTCTTGCAAATCTTGGGACAAGATTTTTATAAGGGGGAGGGGCTATAACACCCTAGGTGTTAGGCTTGCATAATTTGACTTGCATTGCATGAGCATAAGCATCAAGCATTCATATATGAGCTTTTACATATGAAACATGTGATTGAAACATATGAAACATGCTTTGTTATTTTATGTTTCCTTTGTGTATGCTTATGATCATGAGTGAATAAGTGTAAGCGGTTGATGTTAGTTACTAAAACACCTTAGCAACACTTAGGATCACTAGTGGAACATTGTTCATGTAGACCACTTTGTCTAATTAAACTCCTAAGTGATGATATACATGTTGACCTGGGAAGTAATTTATGTAACCGATGTATGAAATGCTTATGTGACCTTAGGAATAGCTTAAACATGTTTAGAATGTCATTATGAACAACTTTGGTATTCATGACTATGGCTAGTTTGGTCACTAAGACATAGATATAGTGTAAGTCATCATGTGAAAGTGGCATGTTTGACCTAGTTTGAACTATGTCATAGAGACTTTGCATGGATGTGTTCACTAAAGGAAAGTTGTAGTATTTGATGAGAGGAACAACTTTTATTTTTGGGTCATAGTCTAGTTCAGCTCCTAACATGCTTGAATTTGGCACACAAGAATCAGCATTTCCCTATTTTTAGCACTTAGGAAAATTTGCTAAGTGTTTGACGCTAACAGTGCTGACGTACCCAACTTTGGGATGATTTTACTCTTTGCTCATTGAGAATTAGACTATGGTCTTTTAAGAGAAATTGTAGCTGGTATGTAGATCTCCAACTCTTGTTAAGGACTTGATCACTGACTCACCTTCATTTAGAAGTTAGAAATGATCGAAATCGCACTGTCAAGCACTTGATCGGGCACTGATGGCCGAGCCACGTCGCTCCGAGGTGGTCGACCGGGTGTAGAAGCTGGCCTTCGCTAGCCGACAATGGGCTCTCGCCATGGCGTGCTGGCGCCCATTATCCGGAAGCCCCACGCCTCAGTTCCACTCACTCCCGCTCGCTCCCTCACTCTCCATCGCTCTCTGTCGCTCTCGCCGCGGGAAAAGTCGAGCACCGCACCACTCCACCATCGCCTAGCGCCCTCGCCACTGCACCGTCCCTGTCTCTGTCTAG
The DNA here is from genome assembly GCF_019320115.1 of Miscanthus floridulus. NCBI lineage: Eukaryota > Viridiplantae > Streptophyta > Magnoliopsida > Poales > Poaceae > Miscanthus > Miscanthus floridulus. Next base: position 33,431,571 of record NC_089597.1, on the reverse strand, counting down.
CCCACAGCTGCACCACTTTCCCCTCTACCTCCTCGACTTGATTGCAGCACCGGATGAGCTTCGGTGAGGGCGTATTCGCCATTTTCGTCCTCGCCGGACTCACGGCATCCATGGCCATCTCCACGGCGAGCTCGCCACTGCTTGGCTGGCATGTGCTTTGCGTTTGATTTCTCGTGTTAGGGCTTGGCTAGTATGTGTGCTAGCTAGTAGCATGATGTTACCACATTTGGCTGTTTTGCCGGCATGGAACACGATGACCCGCGCCGCCGTGCTCTCACCACCGCGCCCCCACGCATGCGGGGAGAGCTCGTCGGAGCACCTCGCGTCACCTAGGTCGCCTCGTTAGATCTGCATGGTCACAATGGTGCTTGTGCGCTACTCGCCTAGCCTCGCCGTGGCCTGTAACGGCTAGCGTACCACAGCACCACGCTGCCGTGTCGCCATGGCCGGCGACGAGGTGGCTCCCGCGCCTCCACCACTTAGGTCAATCGGTGCGGCTTTATGTGTAGATCATGTTGGTGTGTTTTGTTTCGCCAGAGAAGCTCGCCGTTGGCAAACTCTGGCCGTCCCACGCCGCTCCTCTATTTTGCTGTCGCTGACACGCGGCCCCGTCTAATGCGTGGGTCCTGGCTGTCAGCGGCTCAGTTTGAAAAGCTAGTTCATTTATTTCTAGATTTGCATGCAACTTTGAAAAATCATAAGTGAAGTTCTAGACGTAAATTTTTAGTGAAACAAATTTTGTTGTGTTCCTTATGAAGTCTAGTGTTTTGTAAAAATATGAAATGTACAGTTTCTGATATTTTTCTTGGTGATTAAAATGTATTTAAAGTTCTTTTTTAATGTTAGTAAACTTGTAAATTAGATATCTTGAGCTAGAAAAGTGATAAAATTGTGATTCCAATTTTATTAGTCTTGTGTTGACATGATCTAGCTAGGAAAAATATTAATCTTGTAGTGAACTTGATTGAAATATGATCTTTCTATTTATCTATTAGTAAATGGCATTTTCTGAGGAAAAATATAGGGATAAAAATATGTAACATATTGCTATGCAAATTTTTGTACAGTAGTATGGCACTATTAAGAAGCTAGGAAAAATATATAATCTGTTGTTTGACACTTTTTATAGGGTTTACTATTTTTACTAAAATAGGCCTTGCTAGCATGTCATTTTTGCATAAGATGTTATACATGTCCAAATGATATGAAATTTTTATAGTAGTCTATTGTGAGCACTAGAAACCTAATGTAATGTTATGAGAATTTATTGTGCACATTTGTTGTATGTTTGTTATTTCCCCCAATTATTTAATTAAATTAATAAGGGCATTTAAGTAATTAAATTGTGATTGACCATGATGTTTTCTATGGTTCTTATGATGCATAGTAATTGTTGATGTTCATAGTAAGGCTTAAAAGCCATTGATTGTATGCAACTAATTAATTATTGCTTTATAATTCAAATAGATGGTTGCATGTATGGATTTGATTGTGTGGATGATTTCATGTGGATAATGATCTTTGCTGTAAAACTTGTTAATAACAAAGTTGTAGATAGCTTACTAATCTATCTTGTGTTAAATTTTCACAGTCATAGGCCATAGGGTTTAATGTGGCAGAACCTCCTAAGAAATTGGGCCCACGTGCACCTATCATTGTCTCAATAGACCTTTGATAGCGTACACGAGTTCCCAACAACATAACAGGTCTGTCGGGTGTCCTCGGGAAATCCGAATCATCCATGATTCTTTTTCAAATAGGATCCCAATCACAGACATTGCATATTACAATAGTTTATTCAAATATATACATTAGAGTAAAAGATAGCGAAAGTCTTAAGATAACATAGCTTACAAACCAGTTGTTTTCAAACTTACAATACCATAAGTGTCATACAACCATAGTAGCAGGATAATATTACATTAACATTATTTATCATACAAACTAGTGCCTTGTCCAAAGGCCATTCATCATTCCTCATCGTCATTGACTTTGAACACAGACATGCAGCAGGGACCAAAACAAGCATGCGCATGCGACTCACCTGCAACAAGGGTTAACAAACCCTGAGTACAAAAGTACTCAACAAGACTAACCCGACGTAAAAGGGGGTGTAAGACTTTTAGAGATGCAGATGTTGGGGCAAGGTAAGGATGTAGCAAGATTCAAAGTTCTTTGCCAAAAGCTTACTATTCTTATCCTATTTTCAAGTTTACCCCTCAGTCCTTTTAGTTCATTATCTCAACTAAATGTACATTTCCCATATTCCAATCCTTCTCATTCCATTCTTTTCTCATATTTTAGTAATTCACCAGTCCTGCATTGCTTCTGTAATGAATCGAGTCTCCATATCCGCGGAGCACCGGCAATTCAAATTGATTCAAGTCCCAGCTGGGGATTCCTTATCACACGACATATGTAGAACTTAATCTTGCATATATCTACCTCGCTACCGGATCCTCCTATACTAAGCCGTCTCCACGCCACCCGAGAGCACAACACACCTCAAATCCGGCCACATTCCAGCCACGAGGGTACACACTACTCCCGCCATCTCTCCACTCCCAGTGCATGGGCATTCGTCTTAGTATCGGTTTAGCCGAAGTAGGCTTACCAGAGTATGTGACCAGTACTACAAAGTGTCTCGTTCAGAAGATCCACAATGAGTGGCCTTTAAGCGACATAGTCGGCAACATTACCCAACATTCAAGATAAGTCACTCGACTAGTCTCTAGTTCATTCTATCTTCTTTCTTTCTTTGGCCAGTATGCCATCTTTGATTGTATCGAAACTTTTACTTTGAAAGCCTACCATAAAGCATACTAAGCATTCTACGCCTTTGTAAATGAAATCATCTTCAAGGATGGTAAACAATTAACAAGGTAGGCAATGTATCAAGTAGGTAATATCTGAATAAATCAATTTAATGCAATAGGTAACATAGGTGATAAACTTTTCAAAGTAAACAAGGTAAGGGTTTAATGCATAAACCGGGGCTTGCCTTCGTTGATGATCTCAGGTTCCGGATTAGTACCACAATTATCGAATCCCGTGATAACCGGGGATTCTTCCAGAACTTGCTCAACTAGAATCGTTTCACTCTCGGATTCTACACAAAATGATAACATATGCTTTAACATGATGATAATGTAAACATGATGCTGTCATGAAACATGAAATATAACAACACCTCGAATACAATCGTTTTTTCACGGTACAGTTGCAAGCCAACAAAACCAACTTGCAATTCTACCGTCAAGAACCACACATGTGACTTGACCAAACTGATCTTGAAACCCTACTAGTCACAAAACATGATCAAAACAAGATCAAACACTTAGGGTTTGCTTTTATTTATTTTTGAATTAATTTGGAAATAAGCCCAAAAATGAACTTGTTCCAAATGACCTCAAAATTTTATGTAAGCTTCCTCATGACAAATTAGTGTACCAAAACAAATTTCATAATTTTTGGAATTATACAATGTCCTACAAAAATCATGGAAATTGCATTTATCAATTAATGGACTAAATTTTTGAACATTAAAAATTTATTCAAATTTCAAGTTTCATATTTTTAAACCATACTAGAACATGTACATAAGCTACACACAAATTTTCAAAATTTTTGGAGCTATGATTATTTTCCTACAAATTCCCAAAGTTTTAGCACTATTCAAAATTAGAAAATATCAAAACTCACTATTCTCTCTCTCTCTCTCTCTCACTGACAGCCGCCCCCCACATGTCATCCCTAACCTCTAGCATTGACCGTGGCATCGACGGCGCTGACCGGCGCTAACTCGCCGATGGTGAGCCCAACAACGACGGCCAGAGTACCAACACGTTCACAAGAACTAGGCGCATCGATCTGTGGTACTTTGGAGGTTGATTATGACATGGAACAAGGTTGACGCCGACCATGGCGAACGCGGTGGCACGATAGCGTTACATTGGCGAAACAAGGCCAGGAACGGTGAAACAGAGAGTTCAGGAAGCACCAGTGGCTCACCCCAAATGTGTTGAAGCAACGAGCGAGACCGGAGAAGCTATGGTAATGCGTTTCAACGGTGACAGTGATCACGGCAGAGCGGACCTCGTCGACGACAGCGTTTCGGCGACTGCAGTGGGCAAAATGAGTAGGCAAGAGTGGAATAAGCACTACAGCATCGAGACGAAGCCATAGAGACAACAAACAGTGGCAACAGCTCACCGGATGATGCTGGCCATGGTGAATCAGAGTTTCGGTCGAGGTCACCGGCCGCGAGGAAGATGAACGTGGACAATGAGTTTTTGGCAAAATCAAGCGGTAGCAACAGCTCGGTCAGGTGCACAAGGAGCAGGCGGAACTAGAACATGGCTTTTCTTGCGCTGAGGAGGCGAGAGGAGCTCACCGGAGTCGAGGCGGCGGCGTCGAGAAAACAGAGGGAAGGAAGAAAAGCAATGGACGCCGTCTGGGCTTTATAGCGCAGCCAGGAGCGCGCGGAATCGACACGCAGCGTGCTTCCCATGCCAGCGCGAAGCTGAGGGCGGCCACGAGCATGCCTGGAAGGCCGGAGAAAGGATGCCGGCGGTGGGGCGGTGACGCCCTGTTGCCAACTTGATTTTTGAAGTATTTACAGATTTGCCACTGAGTTCATTTTACAAATTACTCCCAATTTTTCTAAAGAAGTTGAAAATCTCCAAAAATGAAAGTTGCTCAACTTTTCAAACTCTACAACTTTGCTTCAAGGAATATTTTCAAATTCTGCCTCCATTTTGAAATTTGAATTTGGGGTGCATTTGAGTATTTGAATCATTTCAAAATTACTCCAAATTTTATATGTAGACTTGAAAAACTTTGAATACCAAAGTTGATCCTTATAAAATAAGCTTCAACTTTGCTTTTTGTCACAACCCCAAATTCCAAAAGGATTTTGAATTAGACAAAAGGGGCAAAAAGGACTTTTATGATTTGAATTTGAATTCAAATTTGATTTGTTTACCTTTTGCTTTAACTTTGATTTTTGACCAGTAACATGGCCCATTAGGGTTATTGGAGTCAAATGACACATGGCCTCACATGATCACATGAAATTTGACCCTTGTGGTCATGATCTTTATTTAGGGTTTTGAATCACATCACATGAAATAACAACTTATGAAATAAAGCTTATTTAGTGAATGCATTCAAAATTTTCTACTTTATGAATGCTTTGCAATGCATATGATGACATGTCAAGTTTTAGTGCTAGGTCAAAACACCAATGGTGTTACATTTAAGAGTTTTGGCTGATAGAAGTTTGCTGCCCTAATTGTTTATTCTCTGGACAGATTTGGTTGACTGAATTGTTGGACCTAGATAACTATTGAATCACAGTAAGAGTATTAAAATAAAGTTGTAGAAAATTTCATAAGATTTCCAGAATGTCTACAATCATATTATTTCAATGTATATAACTCTAGTTATGGGTAAAACAAGTAGCTGTTGTTTTGGTAGTTCGATAAATAAATTGCAGAAGTGTTTGCCTAAATAATAGAGAAGAGATATGCGCCTACTCAGTAGAATAGAATGCACTTGTTATTATATTAATACCATGCTGTTGAAAATACTTACAAGGATGCATTCATCATGTTTTATCATATAATACTTGTCGACATATATGCATTCGCAATATCTTATTCCATGATCATGCATATAGGATCGACCAAGGAGATAACGTTGCTGAAATTCAACAAAGAAGAGGAAGGGGACCAGCAAGAGAATCCTCTAGTCACAGCTCCTGAAGAAGAGGAGCAGACTCCAGAAGAGCTCCCAGAGTGTCCTGATTATCACCCCACCTCTTTTTTGAAAGGCAAGCCCCGGAGCATTCTAAGTCTCCCAATGTTTTACAAAATATTACTTGAGTCCTTTATGATTGATGCATTAGGTTATAAGAGTTGAATAGAAACACTTGATGCATGGAACTACCTTGTCTAGATATATACACCTTTAACCCTGTGTAGGTTTAGGATCGAATATATGCTTAGCCATGCTTAGACCGGTAGAAGTCGGGTGATTTCCTGTAGCCTGCGAGATATAGGTGGATACCGAAGCATGGTTGGCTATATTTGCTATCGTGGAAAAAGAATCATGGGGTAATGTAAATGGAGGCCGGATGGAGTCTATGCGTAGGTTGACTCATGTGATTCCGTCTGTGCCGATTAAGGACCGTACCTTTGTTATCACTTAGTTGGCCAGATAACTCATTTCAACCGCAAAGCCGAGTAGCTCAACTCAAGTCAGACCCCGCTCTATCAAAGTGCGCACTCTGGATGGTAGTAAGGATGTGCGGGGAGCTAGGCATGAGCCCAAGGGCATGGTAGTCCTGATCATCCTTGCAGCTGGTTGTCCCTGATTGTGCGGCGCTGGGTGAACCCATGAAATATGGACTTGATTTGTACCAAAGGTGACCGTTGATCTGGTCTACATGGGTTTGTGTCAGGAATAAATTCCTAGCTGGTTGAAATCAATTCGAATCACCATCTCTCGGATAGTGAGAAACTTGGCTAGCCCCAACATGGTAGTAATTGTATTATGGAAGGTGATAGTTCGGATAAAGATGGAATTACTACACCGGCTATGGTTACTATTGTATGCTCTTAAAATGATATACCACATGTTTGGCACAGGATAGATGCTAATCTAGAGATGAATAGCTATAATTAACTTGATGACCGAAGTATAATTGTATAATTGAGTTAATCGCTTTTTATGGAAAATGTTGTCAGCTACCTCCACTTATAAAGCCTTGTATAATCCTTGGAATCAATTTATTTTTGGTTTATGACGGATAAGTCTAGCTAAGTACCTTCTCGTACTCAGGGTTTTATTCCCATTGTTGTAGATGGTACCATCTATCATGGATATTGCAAGCATTACTTCTATCCCGCTGTGGATGAGGAGTGAGCCTTAGGCGGGCATCTTTATTAATCCTGCTATATGCTTTTGTCGACTGTGTCATATGTTGGCACTGTATTTGAACTATGTGACAAATGCTAGTTTCAAACTTAATTTGCTTCTGCTACTATCTATCAAACTTGGTTTGTAATAACTTTATTTCATACTCTGATGATGGAAATGTATCTGTGAACTTTATGTAATATGTGACATGTATGTTGAATCATGTACGATCTTGGTTGTATGTGGATCATTTATTGAGACCCGTCATGGTATTCGAGAGACTATCGGGTTTATATGGGCTCAAGTATGACAGTGTAACTGCTTGCAGGCTACCATTGTACTTGCGCTCTTATAAATTGGTCGGTTCTGCGACACCCTTGGACATACCGGGCATTCCGAGAGAAGTCACCGAGCATGCCTTGAAGATCAGGCCAAGCTCCAAGCCGGTAAAGCAGCGCCTATGTTGCTTCAACGAGGGGAAATGCAGGGCCATCGGTGAGGAGATCGCGAAGCTATTGGCGGCAGGGTTTATCAGGGAAGTATGCCACCCAGAGTGGTTGGCCAATCCCGTCCTTGTACGAAAGAAGAGCGGGAAATGGAGAATGTGTGTTGACTACATGGGTGGTGAGGACCTCACTATTTCATCACATACAAGCCAAGGAGAGGAGGAGGTCCAGCATGGGCATCCAATTCATCTTTCTCATGGTTGAGGCCCAGTCCAACTAAAGTTGGAGCCCATCTCGGGTTCCAGGACTAGTCTATCATAAAACTGGTCACACGAGTGCGTTCGGGCTCCATTTTCAACGATCCACATATGGATGGAAAGAGAATTTGATAAGGAAGCCAATGCGTGTGGTCTCACGTCAAAAGCTCTTCGAAATCAATGGGAATCGTCGAAACAAGTCAGCGTCCAGAATCTGTCATGGTGCTGTGCCACTGTCTTTTGGTCTGTTGGACCGTGTATCGTGTTTGGGCCCATTAGGGGGTGCATCTAGGGGGTGATGCCCAAGACTCTATAATTAGCAGCCATCGCTCTCCTTAGGATTTGGGTTTTGTTTAGTTCTTGATTTCATCGTGAAACAGACATCGTTTTACTGCAACTGTGCCGCCTAGGGTGCTTGCTGTGAACCAGGGCTCCAGTTTTTGATCTTGTTTGCCTATGGCGATTAGTCCTTTCAAATAAAGACTTGAACTCCTTCTTGTGTTCATAAGGCTCATTTTTATTTGCAATTTTAGATTGCGTTCATCTTGTTCTTGCTTGTGTTCTCGATTTGTTTGCAGGAAAGCCTTCTCGGCGAGGTCAATCGCGTTCGCGTGGTTGATAACCAATGGAGCAGTGGTGTAACGGTTGCGGGGGTCTGAATCAGTCTTGGTTCGAAGCCTAGATCATGAACGTTAAGTTTCCACCAATCGACGCTATCATAGCTATCGGAAGATCGGGTCTAGTCTACATCAAGTGGTATCAGAGCCCTCGTTGCCCGTTAGGTATAACTTTGTTTTGCCCTTTAGATGGTTACTGTTTTTGCATTACCTATAGTCCACAAAAAGCCAAAAAAAATATACACTACCACATATTCCCTGTCCTATAGCCTCATTGTGCCATGCAATTTCATCTCTATTTCACATTGTTGAGTTCGTGTTCTAGGGCAAGTTCTGGTTGCTGGTTTTAGATCATTTTTTAGTCTAGTTTATGTTTTTTCTTTTGTTTTTTATCATAATCCATGAACACCTTTAGGTCTTGTGTTTCCTTTGTATCCATCAAACCCTAGTCCATGCCATCTAATTTGTTACACTTGTCTTCACTGTTTGCATCTATCTATAGCCGCCGCAACAATTTTTGCATGCATTGTTCCCGTTTTGTCCTCTAATTCAGAGTCAGTTCTTAAAACTGGTCTAGTTTTCGCATACGAACTCGGATTTCGATATTCCATATATCAAAATCGATCAAAAAAAATTTTTAGATCCGTCTGTCTCTTGCTTTGCTAGGTTCAGAAAATTTTATTTTGGCCAAAAACTGGTCACAAGATCCTCTTTTCGTGGTCACAAGCTTTTTGTCGATTTCGAGCATGACTTCTGAATGTTCCATAGGCCATGCCTTTCACTTGTTTAAGCTCATATTTTTTATGGTTACTTCTTTTGTGCTCCTAAGTGAAGAAAAAATATCAAAAAAATAAAAATAAAAAGTCAAAGAATCCCAAAAAACAACGATAACCCAAACATAGAGAAAAAAGAGAGGGACAAAAGTGGAACAATATCTAGAGGAGCACATAGAGAGCGCCATTTGAGCTATGTTTGCGTGTGCTGATTTCCACCTTGTTCCTAATCATATTCCTATTGTTCACATCACTTGATACATCTGATACTTGGAATATTAATAGGCCAGCAACTAAGACAAGTACTCAGGATACTTATTTAGCTTTGCTATTCAGTTGCAAATATTGCTATTCCTTACTACTATATTGTGCCTATCCAAGCTCCACTTTCTTCTAACCAAGTACAGGTTCGCCTTGCAACTGTTACACTCAAGCTACAACAGTTTCACAGTCACCGATCGATTGCACCACCTGTTGCTTTGGTAAGAACACTTGTAAGACCATGGTAAGATGCTTGAGAGTTGAGTGCCTTGTTTTTCCTTATCCACAACCTAAGTAGTTGGTAGGGATAATACTATTTGTGTTGTCTTCTCCTTTCTACTAACCATGTCAGGAAAAGCCAGAGGCAGCGACAAAGGAAACGGGGACACACCTACAGATTTCAATGACTGTGTTTCCAAGAATGAGCTTCATGCCGTTCTTGATGACAAGTTCAATGAGATCCTTAAACAAATCACCAACTTGGCCAAGAGGATTGAAGATGTTGAACAACAACATCCTGAACCACGTCCTAAAGATGATGATGATGATGATGATCTCTCTGAGGTGGATGATGGCGACGTGGAGGCTAAAGCCGAAGCTTGACGATGTGCTGAGGATGCACGTAACCGTAATCGATTGAACTTTAATCGACACGGTATGGGAGGTAATAACCAAGGTAATAATGATCCTTTCTCTAAAACCAAGTTTAAGATACCTCCTTTTTCTGGTTCTGCTAATCCTGAAGCATATTTAGATTAGGAGATGGCTGTAGATCAAAAATTTAGCTCCTATCAAGTACCTGAAGAATATAGAGTTAGACTTGCTACTAGTGAGTTTACTAGTTTTGCTCTTTTCTGGTGGAATGATATTTGCAACAATGTTAATGCTAATGCTAATGCTAATGCTAATGCTCAAATACCTCAAACTTGGACTGTACTTAAATGATGAATAAAATCAAGATTTGTTCCTCCATACTATCAGCGTGATCTGCGATTAAAACTACAACGTTTAAATTAAGGTAGTGAGACTATTAAGGAATATTATCAGGAGCTTTTAATTGGTCTAGCACGTAGTAACATACAGGAAGATGAAATTGATAAGTGTTCTTGATTTTTTGGAGGTTTGCGTCGTGAAATACAGGATGTTCTTGGCTATAAAGAATGGACTAGATTTTCCCAATTATATCATTATGCTCTTAAACCTGAAAGGGAAGTATAGGGACGACAATCTAGGTGTTCCATGACTCCGTCCACTCCTTCACGTCCAACCAAGGTGAGTAAATTTTCTAATGTGTAGACACCACCAGCGCCTGTAAAGAAGAGTTCTCCGATCACACCTTCTTCCAGTGGATCTGCTACACCTTCCTCTAGCAGCTCTTCTAAAGTTGCTTGCCACTACTGCAAGGGCATGGGACATATTGCTAAAGAATGCCCCACCAAATGCGCATATATTGCTACTAATGATGGTGGGTATGCTAGTGCTAGTGATGAAGAGAATGAATTTGCACTTGCAACTGATCTTTATGCAGATAAATATGCGGATAGTGTTGAACATCCTGATGTTGCTGAAGATCCTGATGAGGTAATTGATAGTGTGGCATGCACTGCAAACTACAAATCAATCTTGTTTAGCGTGTTTTGAGTACACAAGTTGAGACAGTAGACAAGCTACAACACCATAATTTGTTTCAAATGTTCCTCATTGTCAATAATTTCCATGTTCGTACTATAATTGATGGAGGGAGCAGCAATAACTTGGTAAGTTCTGAGCTTGTCAAGACCCTTGGTTTATCTACACGTGCTCTTCCATATTCATACCATGTTCAGTGGTTCAACAATAGTGGTAAGGCAAAGGTAACACAATCTGCTCGTGTGTATTTTTCTATCGGATCATACCATGATTATGCTAATTTTGATGTCATGCCTATGCAAGCTTGTTCACTTTTGTTAGGCCGCCCTTGGCAATATGATAATAATGTTGTACATCATGGTAGGCAAAATAGATATACTTTTATGTTTAAAGAAAAGACCATTGCTTTACTTCCTTTAACTGTTGCTAAAATTGTGCAATATGAAAAGGAGCTTGCTGAAAAGAAAAAGAAAGGCCATGATAAAGACTTTAGCAAACCAGCAAATGAACCATCAAGTATCATAAAAGAAGTTTTATTTGCTCTTAAATCTGCTCTTGCTGATCATGATGAACCATGTTATGCTTTAACTTGTATATCGCCTATATGTCCACTTGGTCCTGCTTCTAGCGCTATGTCTCTTGTTGGTACTAACCTTTTGCAGGAGAAGAAGGATCAATTCCTAGCAGGGAGGCTACCATGGCAGCCACCTTTGCGAAGGATTGGGCGCCAAGATGAACGTCTTCTTTCAGGGCCATCGTTGCTGTCATCCAATGGAGGAGACGATCTGCTTCAGTCGAGGACGACTTCAATTCAAGAAAGGGGGGATGATGAGGACATCACTACTTCATCACATACAAGCCAAGGAGAGGAGGAGGTCCAGCATGGGCATCCAATTCATCTTTCTCATGGTGGAGGCCCAGTCCAACTAAAGTTGGAGCCCATCTCGGATTCTAGGACCAGTCTGTCATAAAACTGGTCACATGGGCACATTCACGCTCTATTTTCGACGATTCATATATGGATGGAAAGATAATTTGATAAGGAAGCTAAAGCAAGTGGTCTCACATCAAAAGCTCTTCGGAATCAACAGGAATCATCCAAACAAGTCAGTATCCAGAATCTGCCAAGGTGCTGCGACAGCATCTTTTAGTCCGTTGGACCGTGTATCGTGTTTGGACCCATTAGGGGGCGCGTCCAGGGGGTGATACCAAGACTCTATAATTAGCAGTCATCGCTCTCCTTAGGGGTTGGGTTTTGTTTAGTTCTTGATTTCCTTGTGAAACAGACATCGTTTTGCTACAACTATGCCGCCAAGGCTGCTTGCTGTGAACTAGGGCCCCAGTTCTTGATCTTGTTCGCCTGTGGCGATTAGTCCTTTCGAATAAAGACTTGAACTCCTTGTTTTCATAAGCCTCATATTTATTTGTAATTTCAGATTGTGTTCATCCTGTTCTTGCTTGTGTTCTCGATTTGCTTATAGGAAAGCCTTCTCGACAAGGTCAGTCGCGTTTGCGTGGTTGATAACCAACGGAGCAGTGGTGTAATGGTTGTGGGGGTCCGAATCAGTCTTGGTTCAAAGCCTCGATCATGAACGTCGAGTCTCCACCAATCGACGCTATCATATCTATCAAAAGATTGGGCCTAGTCTACATCAACGGGTCTCAACAAAGCGTGTCCAAAGGATCCATTTCCTTTGCCACGCATAGACCAAGTAGTCGACTCTACCTTAGAGTGCGAAACCCTTTGCTTTCTTGATGCGTACTCCGGATACCATTAAATCATGATGAAAGAGTCTGACCAGCTAGCGACATCTTTCATCACCCCATTCGGATCATTCTACTACGTCACAATGTTGTTCGGTCTGAAGAACGCAGGGGCTACGTACTAGGGTTGTATGCTCAAGTGTTTCAGAGACCTCATTGGGTGAACCGTTGAGGCCTACGTGGATGACATCGTGGTCAAGTCTAAACGGGCTAACCAGGTTGTAGCAGACCTTGAGCAGACCTTCACAAAACTCCAAGCAAATGGAATTAAGCTCAACCCTGAGAAGCGCGTTTTGGGGGTCCTGAGGGGTATGCTGCTTGGTTTCATCGTCTCCGAGAATGGCATCTAAGCCAACCCGGACAAGATCTCAGCCATCACAAGGATGGGCCCAATTCAAAACATGAAGGGGGTACAACGTGTTACAAGGTGCCTCACCGCGCTCAGTCGCTTCATCTCATGCCTCGGCGAATGAGGTCTCCCCCTCTATTGGCTTCTGAAGAAGGTCGACCATTTCGAATGGACGCCCAAGGCCCAGGAGGCGCTTGACATAGTCAAATAGCTCCTGACAAAGGCCCTGATCCTGGTTCCTTCGACCAACAGAGAACCACTTATGCTCTACATTGCGGCCACCATGCAAGTGGTCAGCGCCGCCTTGGTGGTGGAGTGAGAAGAAGAGGGACAAGCCCTCAAAGTACATCACCTTGTGTACTTCATTAGTGAGGTCCTGTCCGATTCCAGGACCCGCTACCCCCAAATCCAAAAGCTCCTGTACGCCATCCTCATCGCCAAGAGGAAGCCACGCCACTACTTTGAGTCACATCTGGTGATGGTCGTGACATCCTTCCCCCTCGGTGAGGTCATCCAAAACTAGGATGCCACAGGAAGAATCACAAAGTGGGCAGTCGAGCTGATGGGACAAGGCATCTTGTATGCCTCTCGGACTGTCATCAAGTCCCAAGTGTTGGCTGATTTCATTGTAGAGTGGACCGAGGTCCAAATGCCGCCAGCAATTGTCGACCAAGAGTACTAGACAATGTACTTTGATGGATTGCTGATGAAGAAAGGTGTTGGCACAGGGTTGGTCTTTGTTTCGCCCCTTGGGGTACGCATGAGGTACATGGTTCGCATCGATTTCCCCTCCTCCAATAATGTGTCCGAATATGAGGCGCTCATCAATGGTCTGTGCATCGCCATTGAGTTGGGTATCTGACACTGAAAGGTCCCTGTGTGGTTTTGGTAATTGAGTGACAACCTAGGTGGACTAATTGTGTTTATATGAGATATACATGTGATTAATCCATAGGTACATGTGTGTGAGCAACATATGCCATGAAGGTGGAAATGGCTCGGAGATGTTGCAAAGCTTACACATGTGATGATGAAGGAGCTTATTGCACATGAGACATGACATTGAGTCATGTGATCAAGGTGGAGAAGATCAAGACATGACTTGGCTTGATGGATCGGTTGTAAGCATGAAGGGTAAGTCAGAGGCTTTGGAGCGACAGACCTTATGGTGGTGAAGCTTGAGCAAGACTTGGCGCTGATGGACGAAGGCGACGGTGAAAAGCAAGTGAAGTCAAGATCGATGAACCAATACAGTCATGTGATGACATGAAGTGGATCATATCTGGTGATTGGTTGGTGCATGTGTTGCATCAACAATGGAGATGGAATGGAATGCGCAAGGCAAAGGTATAACCTAGGGCATTTCATTTCATCGGTCATAGGTGTGTAGAGAAGTTGATGACCGGGTTTAGGATAGATGGCTATACTATCTAGAGGGGCAAACTTGTTTGTATATCGGTCATCTAGTGCCACTCGAGTGATCTAACTTTGTATCATCGTAAGGATAGAGTGGCGTGGCAAGTTGAGTGGCTAATCCTTTGGAAAATGTTTGTGAAAATACTAACACACATGCACATAGTGGTGTACACATGGTGGTGTTGGCACATTTTCAGAGGAGAAGAAGTTGGTAAAGAAAATGAGTTAGTCGCGCTGGTCACGGAGTGACCGGACGCGTCTGATATTTGGACCTGAGGTGAGCGACAAAGTGTAGGCGACCGAACGCGTTCGATTGCCATACCGGACACGCCCGGTAGGAATCAGCGAGCGTCGGTGTTCAGTGTAATAGTTGATCGGACGCTGGGAGCGTCCAGTCCATAGTGACTGGACGCGTCCGGTTGGACCAGAGCGGCTCTAGGAGCTCTCTAGACTCAACCGGACGCTGCGTCTCCTACGTCCGGTCTAGAGTGACCGGACGCGTCCGGTCGGCCCTAGGAGCTTATTGGACCTCAGCGTCTGGTTGTTTCGAACAACACGTCCGATGCGACATGTCAGAGAGAGCCATTGGAGGCAGCGACTAGTTTGAATGGGACACATGGCGGGTCAGCTGCGACTGGACACAGGTGATCGGATGCGTCCGGTGCAAACGACTTGCGTGTCTGGTCGTCCCGAAATTTGTCTAGTGAAAGGGTAATGTCTAGTTTAGCCCATGGGGCTATAAATAGATGGTGGTCTTGGCCATGGCTTGAGCCGAGCACCTTAGGGGACTTTGTGTCCATGCTTGTGAGAGCTTGGGAGCCCTCCATCTCACATATGCTTGATAGTGATCATCTGATTGTGTGAGAGAGCGATTCTAGTGCGATTGCATCATGAGGTTGCATCGAGTGGCACTAGCTGGTCATCTTGCAAACCGGTGGTGCTTGTTACTCTTGGAGGTTGCCACCTCCTAGATGGCTTGGTGGTGGTCTCCGTCGAAGCCTGCAAGAAGCTTGTGCAGTGCTCCAGAGAAGAAGCTTTGTGAGGGGCATTGTGCTCGCCCCGCGGGAGCCACGAAGAGCAACTCTAGTTGAGCGTGTCATTGAGCTACCCTCACTTTTAGGGTAGACTCTTGTTGCGCTCGATGTGTGGACTTGGTGGGTGATGTCAATTAGCCATCGAACCACCAAGTGAGTGGTCGACATAACGGGGACTAGCGTATTGGCAAGCACGTGAACCTCAGAAGAAAAATTACTATGTCAAATTTGCTCTTGTAATTAGTTTGCTTGTATAGCTCACTAGTTACCTTCTTTCTTGTGTAGCATAGAAGTAGCTCCCTTGCGTGTCTAATTTGGTTTGTGTAACCTTGTTAGTCACATTTCTTAGTTTGTGTAGCTAAGTATTTGCGCTATCTAATTTGGCATTGGTTGCCTTGTTATTGAGCATTGCTAGTGAACTTAGTTGGCTTTGTGCTTTTGCTTACTAGTATGTATAGGAGCTCCCCGTTGCTTAAAGTACTAGTGCCATAGGTTTGTGTGACCTTGCTTCTAGAATTGATTAGGTGAGCTCTAGCTAGCCTAACACCTTAGTTACTTAATTAGGATCTTTGTAAGGTGCTAGAGAACTTTGATAGAGGGGTGTACTCTTGTCTAGAACAAATTATTTTAATTTCGTATTTGTTTCGGTTAGCCAACGCGATTAATTTTAGAAAGGTCTATTCACCCTCCTCTAGTCTGCCATCTCGACCCTATAGATGCCTCGACATCAAGGGCTACTCCTAGCTGGTCATCGACCAAGTCATGAAGGAGTCAAGCTGCCATGATGCCAAGATGGCTGCATACTAACAAGAAGTCCGCCAGCTGGAGAACAAGTTCGATGGCCTAGACCTCATTCACATCCTGAGGTGTCTCAATGAGGTGGCCGATGCACTGGCGAAGGCGGCGTTTGGCCAAGAGCAGGTGCTGATAGGCGTCTTCGCCAATGATCAACATAAACCCTCGGTCCACTATGAGGAGCCAGAATAGGCTAGTGATGGGCCGCCTGCCCTGGGCTTAGGGGCTAACTAGCCATCGGCTCCATCCAACCCCAAGGTCATGATGATTGACGAGGATTCAGCGACAGAGCCTAACTCTCTGGCCAACTGGAGGATGCCTTATCTTGACTACCTTCTCTACAAAGTGCTGCCGACAGACAAGACAGAGGCTTGGCGGCTTATACATCATGCCAAGTCTTTTGCCCTTATTGAGGGCGAACTCTACAAGCGAAGCCACACTAGGAACGTGCAGCGTTGCATCCCCATTGAACAAGGGAAGCGATTGTTGAGCGATATCCACGGTGGGATCTACGGTCACCATGCCGTGCCTAGAACCCTGGTCAAAAATGCATTCCTTCAAGGCTTCTACTGGCCAACCGTAGTAGCCGACGCCGAATAGATTGTGCACACCTATGAAGGGTGTCTATACTATGCTTAGTAGACGCACCTATCGGCCCAAGCACTCTAGATGATCCCCATCACGTGGTTGTTCATGGTTTGGGGGCTCGATCTGGTCAGACCTCTCAAAAGAGCGCCCGGGGGTTATACAAACTTGCTTGTCACTGTACACAAGTTTACAAAGTGGATGCCCAACCGATCTAAGCGATCAAGTCTGAGCAAGCCATGCTGTTCTTCCTTGATATTGTCCATCGCTTTGGAGTACCGAACTCCATTATCACGGACAACGGCACACAGTTCACCAAGAAGAAGTTCCTCCAATTCTACGATGAATATCACATCCGTGTTGATTGGGCCGCCATAGCGCACCCCCACATGAATGGGCAGGTCGAGCGTGCAAACGGCATGGTCCTATAGGGCCTCAAGCCTAGGATCTTCAATTGGTTGAACAAGTTTGGCGGACAATGGGTCGCAGAGCTTCCCACGGTGCTCTAGAGCCTGAGGACGACCCCTAGCCGGGCCACCGGCTACACACCATTCTTCATGGTCTATGGTTCTAAGGCTATCCTCTCGACTGACCTTGACTATGGAGCACCAAGGGTCAGGGTTTATGACGAACAGGGAGCCGAGGCATCCCTCGAGGATGCCATGGACCAGCTGGATGAAGCGTGCGATGTTGTCCTCCTCCGGTCAGCAAAATACCAGCAACCGTTGTGCCGGTACCATAGCCGTCGAGTGTGGGGTCAGGCCTTCAATGTTAGAGACCAGGTTCTCCGCTTCATCCAGAGCAACAAGGACCACCATAAGCTCTCTCCACTGTGGGAGGGACCATACGTCATCATGGAGGTGCTCCGACTGGGCGACTACAAGCTCAAGACCATTAACGGCGGAGTCTTCGTTAATGCCTGGAACATCGAGTAGCTACGTCGCTTTTACCCTTAATAAACGCACACTTTCTCTTATCAGTTTCGCTTTCAAGCTCCCTGATCTTTAGTGACACCTGACCCCAACAACGGTGAGGGGTCGGGCCTCACTCGGGGGCTAATAAGAGAATACCTATCCGTTAGACATTCTCTAGGCCCTACCTTCTCTCACGTTAAGACCCAGAAGTGAGGTTTTGCGGAAACAAACGCTGAGTAAAACTAGTCAGACTGCGAAAAACCTATGCCTCGGCAGCTACGACATCTTTGCTCACCAGTGTGATTGGAGTTTTTTCCACACCCTGGGCTTTTTGGCCTTAGCTACCAAAAAAGTCAGTGCGCGTCTAAGAGTATATCCACCTAGCAGACTTTCTCTGTGCCCAACTCCCTCTCACGTTGAGACCTAGAAGCTAGGGATACGAAAACAAACTCTAAGTAAAACTAGTCAGACTATGAGAAACCTACGCCCGACGGCTACGACGTCTTTGCTCACTAGCGTGATCAGAATTTGTTCACCCACACCTCAAGCTTTACGGCCTTAACAATAGAAAGGGTCGGAGCGCACCAACCTTTTTAAACGAAAGGGGGAGAAGGGCTAAAAACTGTTTGACCATAACGAAATCTAAGAGCTTGTCCATTTATTACAAGTTTGTCGCCTAACTTATCTGCCTAACTAAATTCTTGCGCGGGATGTTCTCATCCTCTATCTCCACAGGTAAGTCTTGTCCCAGCAGGGCAATACAAGTCGACCGAATGGCTTAGCCACTGCCAATGGATGGGTAGGGAGTAGCAGGATGCCCCACGTAGGTTATGCCGACCCGTTATGAATGACAAACCCGAATTCCGCTTGAACAATATCCGGTAAGAGCTCCCTGAACCCGTCACTCATACCATCGAGGTAAGTCCTGTGCCAGCGGGTCACCCAAGTTGATCGAACGATTCAGGCCACTGCCGAGAGATGGGCCACCCTTACTTTACACACATTAATTTCGCTATCGAGCCCCCAGCCCCAGCAATGGCAAGGGGTCAGGCCTCACTCGGGGGCTGGCAGGAGCGTCTGTTCGATAGACATTCTCGAAGCCTGACCCCTTTCTCATGCTAAAACCTAGAGGCAAGGCGTGCGGAAACAAACTCTGAGTAAAATTGGTCAGACCACTAGAAACCTACGCCCCAGCTGCTACGGCATTTCTGCTCACCAGCATGATCAGAGTTTTTGTCCCCGCACCCTGAGCTTTAGCCTCTACCTTCCCTAGAAGGGTTTGAAGGGACCCACCAGCAGAATCTCCATCGAGGAGAGGCCGATAGGTCACCCAAGTCGATCGAACAGCTTGGGCTGCTGCCGAGAGATGGATAGGGAGTAGTGGGGTACCCCATGTAGGTTATGCCAACTCCATCATAAACGATGGATCCAGACCCCACACGGACATATCTGGTAAGAGCTCCTCGAACCCGTCACTCGAGCCATCGAGGTAACTTTACCAACCCCCACTTTTCTTTTCTATTGCACGATCATTCATTCATCCATTCTCATGCATGCATTCATACATTCTTTCATTCATTCATCCATTCATCCCATACATCCAAGCATTGCATATGCAATTGCTGCATCACAACGCTTCATGTTGCGTCACAAAGTGGTAGTCGCCTCATTCGACATGAGCGGCGACCGATAGAGGTTTGAAGGCCAGCCCACAAAGGGCTCGAGGCCGCCTCACGTCAAATAGACCCAGGGGAGAAAAACATAGATGAGCCCCAATGGCCTTTCTCGACCCCGCTCAGAAGTGGACATGGACATCTAGACCTTTCTCGTTCGATCCTAACCTCGAGCCAAGCCCATAGAATCTCCATCGAGGAGAGGCCGGTGGGCCACCTGAGTCACTCTCTGGAGCAACACGGGCATCTACCAGGAGGTAGGTTAAGGAGCTGTGGAATGCCACATGAGGGCTATGCCGACCCCATCAGTGAATGACGGATCCAGATTCCACTCAGACATGCCCGTTAGCGAGCTCGTCAAGCGCGACACTCGAGCCATCGAGGCAAGTGTCGTTAGCTCAGCCCCTCTGGTTGCGAAAACCGTGGACAAGGTGATGCATGAAACATAGCCGACCCCCACCGAGCCCCACGGGGCTCTGGGGCTCGAGTTGCCCGACCTAAACTAGGGAATCCACCAGACCGGGGTTCGAAGGCCAGCCCGCGAAGGGCTCAAGGCCGCCTCATGTTGAATAGAGCCAGGGGAGAAAATGCAGATGAGCCCCAACGGCCTTTTCCTGACTCGCTTAGAAGCAGATAGGGTCATCTCAACCTTCTCATTCGATCCTAACCTCGAGCCAAGCCTGTAGAATCTCCATCGAGGAGAGGTCAGCGGGCCACCTGAGTTGCTCTCTGGAGCAACATAGGCATCTGCCGGGAGGTGAGTTAAGGAGTAGTGGAATGCCACATAAGGGCTATGTCGACCTCGTCAGGAACAATGAACCTGGATTCCACTCAAACATGCCCGATAGCGAGCTCACCCAGCGTGTCACTAGAGCCATCGAGCTCAACCCCTCCGATTGTGGAAACCGCGGACGAGGCGACAATCAAAAAGATGAGCCAACCCTCGACCGGACCCCTGCTATGTGTGGGGGCTCAAGGAAAGTTCGACTCACATGGAGGCCGAACGCACAGTCATAGAATGATGGCTCAGATCCTAGGGAGGGGGTATGCATGAAAACAAGAGATGCTTTCTCCTACTAGTTTCGCTATCCTCTCCTCGATCTTTAGTGACACCTGACCCCATCAACGGTAAGGGGTCGAGTCTCACCCGGGTCTAATAAGGGTATACATACACCCTTTCTAAAATAGTCGCTGCGCCCGACACCCTTCCTCATGTTAAACCTAGTAGCAAGGTCCACAGAAACAAACGACTAAACAAGGCTAGTCGGACTACAAGAAACCTACGCCCCAGCGGCTACGGCACTCTTGCTTACCAGTGTGATCAAAATTTCCCTCCTACACCTCGAGGTCTACGGTCTTAACAAATGGAAGGGTCAGAACACATGAACCCCTTTTCACACATAAAAAAGGGAGGAAAAACAAATCCTTTCGCACCAAAATAAAAGAACATACATGGTCAAACGAAACTTGTTTAAATGATACATAAGGGTTGGGACATGTCCGCTAATTACAAGAATGATTGACCAACCTATTGAACTAACTAACCCCTCTAGGGGAGAACTAAGCCTTCGATCCTATCCTCCAGGTCCAACGAAAGGGGAGCCACTGCCGCTTCCATCTCCTCTAGCTTGTGGACTTCATAGCCAGGCGTGAAGCCATGGCTCATCGTCTCCAGATCAATGCTGTCCCCATAGTGAGAATGAGCAATTGTGAAGGATTGATTGACCCTAGCGCGAAGGGCATTCCTCTTGAGCTGGCGCACCCACGCCATGATCTCAATGGCACGGGCCGTGAGTGAACTAGTCCCCTCCGACCGCACCACCTCAAGGTCATCATAGACCACTCTGAGGGCGGCACTTAGGATACCGAGCTCATCACTCTCCGCCTAAAGATTCCTCCTTGCCTCAGCGAGGTCCACGATCAGCCTAGCAGAAATGCTTTCGGCCTCCAGCTTCTAGGTCGTCGTGTTTCCAAGCTCAGCCTAGAGGGAGCCGACCTTCTATTGCACGTCGTCGCACTCCAGGTAGGCCTGTTCATGCTCTCATAAGGCCTGGTCACGCTCCTCGCGAGCCACACCGCATTCTGAGTGGAGCCTCTCTGTGGTTTGGAGCAGCTCATCCCGCTCCTTGCACAGCCGAGCGACCGCCACGGCATCTAGGCTCGCCTTCTTCTCTAGGGCCACAAGCTTCTCCTTGGCCTATAGCTTTAGCTCCCTTTCCTTCTCGACCTCAGCCAGAAGGTCGAGGATCCACTGGTAGGTCTCAATGTCCTTCTGGAGCAGCTCATCCTGCTCCTTCCCGACCTTGGCGGCCTCCTCGTCGCCCCTCCGTGACCTCACCGATAGGGCCTCAAACGCCTTCTGGGCCTCATCAGCGCCCTGATGGGCCTCGGCCACCCACGACCGAAGACTGTCTGCTTCCTCAGTGAGGGGAGTCACCTTGACCACCCTCTGCTAGGCGGCAACAAGCTGAGCGGTCATGTCCCCATGTAGACGTGCCTCCTAAATGAGGCGGTCCTAGGTCTCCTTCTGCTGATGAAGGAACTGAGACTTCCCCCGGCTACGAGCGATGTGGGACTAAAGGGAGACGATGGTCAGGATACAAAAATTATATAGAGAAAGAAAAGGGCGAGAGGCAAGATCAAGCAAATACCCCACTGGAGGGAATGACAATGTTGCGCAAGGCACCCCTAGCACGGTCTAGGGCTTCTAGCACAGACATGATCCCCACATCAAGGCTCTCCTGCTCCATGCTCTCAACGGCGTCATCGAGGGTGAAGAGCATCGACGCCGGATCCTATGGATTTATCCACTAGAGTAGGGGCTCGCCCAGCATGGGCGAGTTGCTGCCTACTGATGTCAGTGCCAGGGATGACTCCCCGCCGGTCCCAAGCGCCGCCGACCTCTCTACCACTCCTAGGGACCCCTCAGCCGTGTCCTCCTCCATCTGGCCCACGCTAGGCATTGTCGCTTGGGCTATCGATGGCGCAGGTCATGCTAGTGCCTTAGGCGCCGCTGTGGTTGCACCCAGTCGGACCCATCTGTCATGACCGCTGCCACCTCCACCTACATTGGGGGTCACGACTAGCTGCGTCGCGCTCGCCACGGTTGGCGCCACGAGCGTGGTCGATAGCCTATTTCACCCCATCATCGATAGCGATAACGCGGCCATGGTTGGCTACTCCGCAACCTCCAAAGGTGCCCTTTGAGCCCCTATGTCCGCCCGTCCCGCCGAGGGCATGGGTGCCACCATGGGCAGTGTCCAACTAACTAACGATGCGGTCACACTGGTGCCGCTCCCGCCCGAAAAGGGCGCGACACTAGCTGACGGTTGCCACCTCAATTGGAGGGTGACCCTCTTCTTCGGTGCTAGCACCAATGGATTGCGCTGCCTGCCGACGCTGTAAGGGACGAAAAGCATAAGTCATGACAAAATCTGACTAAAATAGGAAAAACAAAGGAATTGATAACTCACCTCAGCACTGTCAAGCGATAAGTACGTTTGGGGGGTGAACCCCCCGACCTCTGCTCCATCTTGTCAGGGCGAGGCTGTTTTGAGCCCGCCCCCTACTCCTGGGCAGAGGGGCTCACTGCCCTTGACTCTTGGGGTGGGATGGCGGAGCCACCCACCTCCGCCAACATCTCAAGAGCGGCAGCAGAGCCGCGCGCCCCCATTGACTCCTGAGGGAGGCCAACGGTACGTCCTACCTCTGTCAGCTCCCCAGATGTACCCTCCCCTCTGTGGAACGGGAAGGGTCTCGTCACTAGCAAGATGAACCAATTCCTATCAGCGCATCCTCATTCTCTAGGATGTCCCACTCGACATCATTAGTTACCTTGTCGTCGTCACCATCATCATCATCGTCATCGCTATCGGTGTCCTCCTCCCGTTCCCGTGCCTGTAGCTCCCACTGCCTCTTCCTCTTCTTGTCCTCCTTCGCCTTCCTTAGCCACTCGCCCTTGCCGCGATTCGCCGCCCTCATGGATGAATCCCTCGGCAATGGCGTCGCGTGATCTAGGAAGATGAGGTCCCTCGGCTGGTCCTGACCCTCTAAAAGTTAGTATCAAGAGGTCAGGAAATCTATTAAAGAGAAGGCATGAGAAGGGTAAACTTACAAAGACGATGTGGCCTAGTTCTAGTCGCATCAGAGGATGTCCCGGCACCAGGTAGACGAAATCGAGGGGGTACCCGCATCATCTCGCGAGAGCTCCATTGCCTCCTTGATGTGTTGTGTGATCTCAGAGTTGGGGCATGCCCTCTCAGCGAGCGCCGTTCCATCAAACGATGCCTTGGGTGCCATCGCGTATAGCAGGAGCATGCGCATCATAGAAGTGGGCAAATGACACCCATAGCTGTCGAGCAGCGATAGCACATCCTCCTCGCTGGGCAGCAGCCACTCCTCAGCCACGGTCCGCACGTGGAGAAGACCATGATGGACGAGGCCCCCCATGCGCTAGAAGGTGATGTCAGAGCGGCACCACGGATCTATTGGAGATAGGGGTGGGTGGATGCGAGCTCGATGGTGGCGAGGATGCAAGGACAGGAGACCTGAGCGATTGACGGCGGCGGTCGTGGCTGCGGAGGCAAGGATGCAAGGTATGGAATCCAGGGGGCGAACCCTTTGGTTTTATAGGGTCGATGGATGCGAGGAAACCAACCACCCACCTTGATCTCCGTGCCTGCCATGATCTGCCGCAACGTCCTGTGGCGGGACGTGCACATGCAATCTCTATCCATTTCCTCGGAAAACTCACCGGACATTTCGCCTCTCCGGATGGGCCACAACTCATCACGAGTAAGAGGAGTATGGATCTAAAAGTGCCTCTACGGCCCAATAGGGCCCAGGAGTTCGCAGGTCGGCCCATCAACGGGTTTGACAAGCACTCTAGACACCTTTAGGGTAAGAGGTGGAAAGGGATGGGCCTGCTAGTGGCCAGTACCCAGGCGCATGAGCGCCACAGGCATCCTGGCCCATGTTCGAGTCTCGGCCGGTTACGATCCATGGTTTTTTTGAACAAAGGTACTTATTCCTCGGGACCGGTCGAACGGACCCAAGAACTATATGGATTGACCGCTGAGAATCTAGGGTCAGTCACCAAGCTAACCCAAGCCAGATCCCCGTGAATGGGATGTCGGGGGCCCCACTCAGACTAGCCCATTAACAACTCATCGGGTGCCATGATTCGTCCTTAGAGGAAAATCATGGCATGGCTCGTCCCCTCCATTTTTATCAGAAAAACACTTGAGGGAAGATAATCGCAAAGATGAACCAATCCTCAGCTAAGCCCCTGCTATGGGAGGGGGGCCGAGGAAAGGGAATCACCACCCCTAGGTCACGCTGTGGGCAACAATAGATGGCCGAGGCCTTTAGAGTTCTCCTGTTCAAAAAAGCCTCTGAAGGAGTATTCTACTCCTCCATAGGCTTGGGGGCTACTATCGGGGACCAATACTAGGGTACCCGAAGAAGATGAGCTAATAACCATCAACATGGATTCATCCGAGCAGTCAAGAGCTCTAGGTGTGCAAGCTCCGCCTCGCCCAGCCTCTGGGGGTAGGCTCCGCCTCGTCCGACAACGAGGCCATGGGGCTCTGCCTCACCTAACCTTTGAGGGCTGGCTCCACCTCGCCCAGCCTCTGAGGGCGGGCTCTGCCTTGCCCGACCTCTGGGGGTGGGCTTTGCCTTGCCTGACCCTTGGGTTTGCGCTCCGCCTCGCCTGACCTCTTAGGGCAGGCTCCGCCTTGCCCGACATCGAGGCTATGGGCTCTGCCTTGCCCAACCTCTAAGGGCTAGCTCCACCTCGCTTGGCCTCTGGGAGTGGGCTTGGCCTCACCCAACCTCTAGAGGCAGGCTCCACCTTGCCCGACACCGAGGTCGCGAGCTCCGCCTTGCCCGACCTCTGAGGGCTAGCTCTGCCTCGCTCGGCCTTTGGGGGCGGGCTTCGCCTTGCCCGACACCGAGGCCGTGGGCTCTACCTCACCTAACCACTGAGGGTAGGCTCCACCTCGCCCAACCCTTGGGTTTGGGCTCCGCCTCGCTGGGCCTCTAGGGGTACTCCGCCTTGACCGACCTAGAGGCCGAGGGATTCGTCTCGCCCGACGGAGACCCATACCGCTGCCAACCACCCTAGGTCCAAGCAAATGGGCCTGGGTCAAAGCTCTAACACTAGGGAGGTGACCGGCACACCCTGATATAACCCATGGTCATGACGGGCCATGTCTAGGGATTCACATCAGGAACAGCATCGGGCATACCGGTGCTATTCTACCTAACCCTTGTACGAACACTGACATGCGCGTCAATTCACCACGACATACACCAAGACAGAGTGGAGCGCCTTGACTGAGAGGCGACGCCTATGCATGGCGCTAGTGACGGACAGGGCCACGACATGGAGCTGTCCCTATTGACGTCTACAGGGTTGGTGGGACCCGCATAAAGGAAAAGAAGGACCCGACGATCCTGGAGGACTTTTTCTCCTTCTAATTCTCCTCTTTTCCCTCCACTGTAACCCATGCTTTCCCTTAGCCTATAAAAGGGAAAGCAGGGCATCCCATAAAGGGCATCACAACACACCACATCGATTCAGACTAAAACCTATCGAACCTCGAACCGATCAGAACACACAAGCACACTACAGGAGACAACCGAGCTCTTGGCACCCGTTCGCTGCTCTCACCAGAGCCTTGAGACCTGTCCCTCTCTCGACCATTTGTAACCCCTACTATGAACTTTTAGTGCTAGTAACATGAGCAGCAGCAATAAACTAGACGTAGGGACATTCTGCCCGATCCAGTATAAACCTCGTGTCCTCTTAGCACACCATCCGAGCCAGACGCGCAATATTGGAAATTTACTTGTCGGTGGCAACTCAAAACACCGACAGGAAGAGCCATATTGTGCCCCACCAAAGATCGATTCACTGCTGGTCCATTTTCGGATCGTGAGTTATGAGCAAAAGTGATCATTGGCATAGTTGTGCTAACCCCACCTAAATTGGCCTTAGCAGTTTCAGTTGCCGAAGTGGCCCATTTGGCTTGTACGCTTGGTTAGCCACTACATACATTCTTGAATTCTCATAAAAAATGTAAGGCATGCCATATTGAGGTTGTTTAGAAGCCAATTCGCTAGTAGATGCATCAACACAATCGACTTTCTTAGCCTCTAATCTATCAAAACATGACATGATCATATTAACAACAGTCATAAGATTGTTATCAGTTACTATCCTATGATCTTGTAACATCTTAGCATAATTAGCATGAGTAGGGCAAGGATCTTCAACCACTTCATTATCTTTTACCTTTGGTGCAGTGAGCTCACCAAAGACGGGCTCACAGTATTGAGTGACGTTGCCCTACCGATCTTTAAAGCAGCTCACGAGGAACACTTCTAGATCGGTAGTGAGCTTGGCTTGAATCTTTTGGTGAAGATCATTGGGAAGCTCGTCTATCGATGTTGGCAAGGTCATGTTGCCCGAATGACATGTAGGTTCGGTGTGATCAACCGTCTTCTTGTTGTCGTCCGACATGTTGCTAGTAGATTGGTTTATCTTCTTCTTCCCTAGTGGAGTCGTCAAAAAGTGTATTGATGCCAAATTGGGTCACACACCAACAAGGGCTAGCACGCCTGAGGTCGCACATGACCTAGCACGCAGCAAGAACGTGGTAGAAACAACAAGACCGACCAACAAGCCGGTCAAGTTGAGTTGTCACCCATTCTTTGCTTGGTAGACTGCTGGACATCTTTTGGGAAGATCCATTTGGAGGGGCATAACAAGGTTGTTCTAGGATCGACAAGGCCACAAAGAATGTCGCCAAATCTCATCGAGAGATGTGATGAACAACATAGGCTAGAAAAGTTAGGGCAAAAGGAGTAGTAGATGTGTTTTAATTTTTTGATGTTTGGAAGTTGGATTTCTCAATCGGTCATGATCCTCTCATGTATATTGATTGGGATGGTCTTATTCTAGTAGGAAACATCTCCAGATCATAATCTACACGTTTTCCATGATAAAAAAAGACCCAGAACTGAGTCGTACTCAACTTGTTCTTGGAATATCAATGCAAAACTAGGTAAGCTGATGCTAGGGCTTAGTCGGACTCCTCAGGGCCAAGCAGACATGCCGAATGGAGCACAGTCAAACCCGGTTTTGGCTGAAAGTGCCCAACTTCTTTCTTTTCTTTATTTACACTACTATAGAAATGTTTTTAGGGGCGACTTGTAACGCTTTGTAGGGGCGGTTTGGCCAGCCGCTCCTACCAAACCGTCTCTACAAATCATGTATTTGTAGGGGCGGTTCTCAGGCCGCCCCTATAAATCAATTTGTAGGGGTGGCTATAGTACTAGCTGCCTTTATAATACCTATTTGTAGGGGTAGTTCATTCTAGAACCGCCCCTACTGTACGTTTTCCCACCAAAAAAATAAATTTACAATTCAAATTTGACCAGAACACTGTTTGTTTCCGTGTATTCCATCCAACGTTCACGTTGCCAAACACCCCACGACCAACTTTCTGAACTACGTTCGCGTTGCCGAACGCCCCGTGACCAACGTTTCGAACCGCGTTCGCATTGACGAACGCCCCATGACCAGTGTTCTGAACCCCTTAGACTACAAGCACAAGAGTATTATATAAACTACAATTACAAGTCCAATTCACAAGAATATATACAATCCATCATTAAATAGACATAATTCACAAGGTGAAACCAATGTCAAATTCCATAAACATTGTTATCAATGTCCTAGAGCTAGTCTTTCAGTCACACGAAGGTGTTGGTACTGAGGATTACTACCTAAGTCAGACTCTCAGTCATGGTAGGCGCCTTTGACGTGTACAATCTGGTCCAATATGAAGTTGCAAAGGTCACCGATGAGCTCTAAGAGTTGGTCATCCTTGTATGGGTCTCTTTTCATTTCTCTCTCTTCTTTCTACTACAAGAGAACAAGTTTCGGTTTAGTATTTCATACCATGTATGAAGTTTTTATACTACAGGTGAAGAGGTTCAAACTTACCCTTAAGGGGTGTCTCCTGTAGGCACTGGTGTTACTCATCATAGAACATATATAGTATCCACAATGTACACTCCCAGGCTTCTGCTTGGGACACTGTGTGTTTTGCATATTAAAATGTTAAGTAATGCTTTTAACAGCCATGTAATGGAGTACTGAAGAAGTAAGTTACACTTACTGCATATAGTGTTTTTATAGCTAGCTTTTCCTTCCTTGCTGGATCATGCCTTCCATGATATGCAGTAACATAGAACCTAAATGCCTTGTTCGAATTATTTTAGCAAATACAACTTGTTAGTATCCAAAAGTGAACATTACAAGTATGTATACAAACATATAAGCTAATGAAGATTGTCGATATGTATATGTCTTGGGAATCGATATGAAGTCTTTGTATGTCACCGGGTCCCTATCTATTGAATCAAAGACCCATGCCATGCTCCTCCCGACATCGACGGCTATACAAATCCAGTGGTTGCTGCATGGATTTAATCATAGAACAAGATAAGCTCTTTTGCATCGAATAAAATATATCGAACAAAGCTTTAAGTATAGAGTTTAACTTACTTGAAGTTGTATGGTAGCCATATAGTAGAGTGTTGTTGGAGAATTTTGAAAGCCAGGGCAATGTATGTTGCAACCTTAAGGGACTCTTCCCTTAGTTTCGCCGTATAGATGTGCTCTTTCTCCCGAAGAGTCTTTGCAGCAGCTAGCTCTTTGGCATCCAGTTTCCACTGTTTAGGGTAATTAAAATTTGTTTGGGCTATAGCTTGAGGGTCTATATACCCGGCTTTCACACTTGGCATTTGTTTGACAATGTGCACTTGCATTCTACAAATCACGACGTGGGTTAGTTACAACAAAATTCAAAGATTACATTCATATCATATCGGGAGGACAAGGACTTACAGGCACCACGTGCGAATTAGATTCATCTCCATTGCTCCCAAGTGAAAGCATGTCTACATGTCATTGAAGTCAAAGATAATTTTCCTGGCCGGGCTTCCAAATGAAGCATGCTTGTATGAGGTCTATGCTCGTTGGGAGAACATGCAAGTACCAATCATGGAACCTTCTCTTTCCAAGTGGTAGGCGTTGGATGTCCTGGTTTGGTAGGAAGGGCTTGCCTCTTTCATATATTTTTGGGCAATCCTTTGACCATTTGATGGCATCAACATTTGGATACTGCTTTGCAATTTGGTGGAGTTTGCTAGTGACGGCCTCCTCAGAACCCCATGATGGGACTTTTTTAACTTGGTTCTCATGCTTGAACTGGTCATGGGAATACCACTTGGACACCGACGAGATGTCTTTCATCAGAACATAAATTGGCCTTATGGTGATTGGATGCTTCTTTCGAAGTTCCAATTCAGGCACGTCCTCATCTTCTTGTGCATCACCTTCTTTAGGAGGCACTCGTTGTTCATGTATCGGCTGTGCTTGTTGAGAAGACTGTGGCATCTCATCATGCACTTGCTCGGTATGAGCTGGAGAAGGTTGTGGCATCTCATCAGGCACATGCTCGCTAGGAGGTGGGGAAGAATGTGGCATCTCAGGAATGTGGTGGTCACGAGATGGTGAAAATATCTCCCCGACCTCAACAACTCGCTCCAAATTTTGGAGAGGGAGATGCGGTGAAGAAGCAGTCAATATAATGTCCCATTTGTGCCAGAGGATGAACTGCCCAATAACATCTCCGAGTAACACCAGCCCCTCGGGAGTTGCGTAGTCTATCCTCCACTGCATGAACTTGGGCTTCACGGTATGCACCTCGACCCTAGTGTAGTCCAGCGGTATCTTATTGTTGTGGTGTAAGCCACCGGGAGGATGTGCCACACCCATTGCCACCTCCATCACAGTGTTCTATCGGCCACTGAGAAACACCAAGGTGCAACTAGTTGGTTCCCATATGCGATCGACAGGGGTTGTGGCTGCAGTGCAACCTTGGCTGCTAGGAACTTTCGGAGGACTACCAACTAATGCCAGTTCTCCCGGTGGCATCACTAATATCTGTGGCTCCATAGATAGTTCTTGCTCCTCTAGCACCTTCGCAACTAGAGCCTTCACTTGGAGCTCAAGAATAGTCTCCCAGTCTCTACCATGTTTCTTGTACATGTGTCTGTCCTCTTCGAATCCTTGCTTCCAGGTTGTCCTTTTCCTAGCCCCCTGGTGTGGCCTGTGTGCTCCTTGTTTCCCAAGCCAAGGCTAAGCTTGTCCCTCTCTCTAAAAGGATTGAATGAGTTCTTCTCCTTGTCTTTAGCATATTTCAGTATCCTTGATACTACCTCTTGGGTCTCCGGCTTATCAAACTTAAGATTACCGCCGGATGATTCTGTACTCCTCGCATATATCCAATTCCTTGAGCGTACCTTCAAATTCATCACATCGATATTCCCAGCAGCTGCAGCCTCTTCGTCCATCTTCCTAAACTACTCTTCCTTGGCATAGTAGCCATCGAGGCCTAGATGATGGTGGTGTTTGTTCCTCTTCGCCAGCTCGGTGTTACGGGCACTAACCTCCAATTCCTCCGGTGAAGTCTTTTGAGCCACCAGCTCCTCCCATTGACTAGGAGTTATTTTGCCAAACTCGTTGAAGGGAGTTAACCCCTTTTGGATATACTTCGTGTTGAGCTCCAACCTCCAATGTTAGAATGACTCTCCCATCATCCTGAAAGCATTTTTTTACCAGTTCGTGCTTACCCTCCAAAAATCTAAAATTGAGCTTCAGCTGCCTATCCCATAGTTCATTCTTTTTATTCTCTAGTACCTCTTTCCAGTTAGGGATTGCTGGGTTCAATTTATCTCTTACTAGGGCCCCGATCATATTACAGAATCGTCCTCTTAATTCCTTTGGCTCAAGGATCTCCCCTGCTGGCCCGACCTCCGTTATCACAAAGCATGCCTTATCTGGATATAGATTTCTTTTTCTATCCCCTCATTTCCTCTTAGGCTTGGTAGTCGTGGTTGTGTCTTGAGGTTGTGGAGCAGAGGCATCATGATCTATCTCTGTGGCTATTGCCTTTGCTCTCCTTTCCTCTACTCCATCTTGTCCAGCGAGATGTCGTGGATGTCGACGTTGTCTTTTCCGAGTTTTAGGAGGGACCTGTATATACGATAGGTCAAAGTGTTAGCAGAGGTAACATAGCCAAAGCTTTAGCAAAATTTACAAGCTAAGGCTTTTTTCCTATCTCCTCGTTCGGGTCAAAATCCTTGTCCAAATCTTCCTCCATTGGCCTCCTTCTAGCTTCATGTGGGAAAGGATCCTCAGGACTTACATATCCCTCTTCTGAGTCATCATCATCATCATCCTCTTCTTCTTCGCCTTCATCAGCCTCTCCTGCTCTTCCTTCTACTCCCCCTTCCTCCTCGCCACACTACTCCTGAGTAAGCATCACTTCTAGATCCTTTTCTAACTCATTATCGAACTACTCCTGAGTAAGCTGGTCCTCTAGTGCTTGCTCCTCATAGATTGGCTACTCATCATGCTCGGGGCATTAGGCTGCACTGTCTGGTGTCTGCGACATTATTTCACACTTTGTTCTAATAGATGCAAGATAGTGTGCTTTAGGTACGCGAGAAGGTATAATAAATAAAAAAGGTCTATAAACCAAAGTAGTCCTATAAAACAACAATATATCAAAAATGAGTAGTAGCAGTAGTAGAGGCCTCAGAAACATGTCAATCATCATCTGATCTTGAACTTGGAGCATCAAGGCATCATAACAGAGAAGAGAGGAGAAGGTAATGTAGGGGCTACTGCTAATGATGCCAAGTTTCTCACAAGTTCTTGATCATCAGCTAATATTCCATATAATGTATGAACTTAGACAATTTCATCATCGACAAAACAAAGGAGAGGAGTGGAGAGGGGAGAGTTGGCAAAAAAAGCAACAGCTGATGGCAAAAGTAGTCAAAATGTTGCTTAACTGACATAGAGTAGTAAGTAGCAAGTAGCAGCCATAGTTTGGGCTATTGGCCCATGCATAAGCTCACCTAGTAGTAGGAGTAGGAGTAGGAGGAGGAGTAGTAGGAGTAGTAAGAGGAGGAGGAGTAGTAGTAGGAGGAGTAGCAGTAGTAGTAGTAGTAGCAGCCATAGTTTGGGCTATTGGCCCATGCATAAGCCCACCTAGTAGTAGGAGTAGGAGTAGGAGTAGGAGGAGGAGGAGGAGGAGGAGGAGGAGGAGTAGTAGTAAGAGGAGTAGTAGGAGGAGGAGGAGTAGTAGTAGGAGTAGTGGTAGGAGTAGTAGTAGTAGTAGTAGTAGTAGTAGTAGTAGTAATAGCAGCAGCGGCCACAGTTTGGGCTATTGGCCCATGCATAAGCCCACCTAGTAGTAGGAGTAGTAGGAGGAGTAGTAGTAGGAGTAGTAAGAGTAGTAGTAGTAGTAGTAGTAGTAGTAGGAGTAGTAGTAGTGGTAGGAGGAGTAGTAGTAGTAGTAGCAGCAGCAGCAACAACAACCACTACACACAAGCAGTATATAAGCAAAAAAATAGAGAAGGAGTAGTAGTAGGAGCAGGAGGAGTACTAGTAGGAGTAGTGGTAGTAGGAGGAGTAGTAGTAGTAGTTAAGTAGAAGAGAGTAGATCTACATATCATCACCGACAAAGCTGTTGTTTGTCAAAAAAATAGAGAGGGGCTGCATATATGGTCAACAACAGATAAGAGAGGAGAGCACACTGCTACTATGGTCAGCAATAGAGAAGAGAGAAGATAGCACCAACAAGTAGTAGGAGTAGCATTAGAAGAGATAATAGAGCAGTAGCACGAAAGCCCTTTGCCTCAGATTTCAAGTCACATTATTCATCACATGAGAGAGAGAGGGAGGAAGGTTCCAGAAAAATCATAGATTGCATTCTTAGTTGGTCCAGGACTACTAGGTCCTCCCCCAAACTAAAAAAAAGACAACTCATAGCAGAGTAGTAAATAAAGGAAAGCAGAGTAGTAGTAATTAGGTAGTAGTAGCTGCATAGCAAAGCAAGCAAAAGAGAGGAATGGAGTATAGTACAGAGTAGTAGCAGTAGTAAGAGAGCAGTAGCGGTAGTAAGAGAGCAACAACGGTATAGTAAACTGACCATAACTGGAGATTTACAAATTCAAATGACATGCAACATGACAATTTGAAAAGTTTATGAAATTGACTAAAATTCATTTTAAGACCTCAAGGCATGATTCCAAATTTTACTAGGTTGAAATCACTTAACAACAGAAATCTATCTTCATAAGACAGAGAGCAGCTAAAACTGGACTCAAAATGAGAACAGCCATATCTCCTAAACTACTTGGCCAAATGCCACCAAATTTTAACACAAGCTAGTTTAGTAAGTTAACTACAACTTTAGTATTCACATGATTCCCAGCAAACACCATTATCAAAGTCTAATTCACCAAGTGCTAGAAACTGTCCAGAATTATAAAAATACTAAAATTAAATATTTACTTATGTGCCAAACATGATTTCTGACCAAACCAAGTGCATCATAAGTTCACATATGATATAAGATCAGCAGAAAGTAAGGTGTTCACCACCAATTCATTTCTTTTAATGTCTTTCTTAATTTTTTTTATTTAAGTGGAATAATGAACATATATGAAAACTGCACAGTTTAATCTATAAAAATACAGTTCATACTAATTAGGTATGGTCTCCTAATTAGGTACATAGTAGAGTAGTAAATATAGAGAAGCAGAGTAGTAGTAGTTAGGTAGTAGTAGTTGCACAGCAAAGCAAGCAAAAGAGAGAAATGGGGTATAGTACAGAGTAGTAGCAGTAGTAAGAGAGCAGTAGCATGGGTAAGAGAGCAACAGTAGCATAGTAAACTGACCATAACTGGAGATTTACAAATCCAAATAACATGCAATAAGACAATTTGGAAATCTTATGAAATTTCCTAAAATTCATTTTCAGACCTCAAGGCATGATTCCAATTTTTACCAGGTCAAAATCACTTAACAACAGAAATCTATCTTCACAAGACAGAGAGCAGCCAAAACTGGACTCAAACTGAGAACAGCCATATCTCCTAAACTACTTGCCCAAATGCCACCAAATTTTAACACAAGCTATTTTAGTAAGTTAACTGCAACTTTGGTATTCACATGATTCCCAGCAAACACCATTATCAAAGCCTAATTCACCAAGTGCTAGAAACTATCCAGAATTATAAAAATGCTAAAATTAAATATTTACTTATGTGCCAAACATGATTTCTGACCAAACTAAGTGCATCACAAGTTCACACATGATATAAGATCACCAGAAAGTAAGGTGTTCACCACCAATTCATTTCTTTTAATGCCTTTATTAATTTATTTAGTTATTTAAGTGGAATAATGAACATATATGGAAACTGCACAGTTTAATCTACAAAAATTACAGTTCATACTACATGCTCCAAATAGGCTACTGTAAAAATTTCACCCAAAGTTACCAATAGAAACATCCTACACAAAAATAATAAGGCAGCAAGGCTGATTTTAGCCTAACTTAGAAACCCTATTGAAAAGTGTCAAACAACAGAAGCAATATTTTCCCTAGCTTCATATTAGTGTCATGGAAGAATGGAAATCAAAACCATAAACTGTATACATTTGAACTTGAGGTACCTAGAGTAGAGAACTACGTGTTACGACAAGTTACAAGTTACGACGACTTCCACAGTGGATTGTCCCGGGCGTGCACTCCACTAGCAGCGTAACTATGTGTCGGTTTGCTGGGGCCTGGTGTTGTTTTGGTTTGGTGGCAGCGATTGAGCATGTTTTTGGCCTGTAAATGCGAGTGATGTGGCCACTCTCGCTCTGGATCCTTTTTGGGGTATGTGAAAGTGGAGGGGCTCCAACTTTTGGGATGATCCACTGTGGAAGTCGTTGTAACTTGTAACTTGTCGGCAAACGACGCTACCATCCGAATGTCCAAGTTGGTGATGTTTCAACATCAGAGCAACTGTAATGTCAGCATAAGAAGTGCTTAAGGTAATAACCGAAGAACAGACAACCCAGTACAATGTATGCTCAAATCATCTGCAACATTGATGAGAGAGTTATACGAATGTTGTGTCAGCCTAAAGAACAGATATGGATCTGCGTACCTACAATCTCTATTGCTCTAAGAAAAATATCATGCGAACACTACAGATAGAACAATCTAGCAATAAGCATTTAAGACTAGCCCATGCAAGTAAAAATATCAATCATCATCAACACATATCCACGGGGCTGGCGGCTAAATTTTTTGAGCGACAATCTTTGGTCAACAGCACAACAAAGAATTTAGCAATACAACAACAAAGAGTAGAGAGGGAGGGATCTAGCCAGACCTGGAAAAGAAATTGCCCTTCTCAAGATGGTGTTGAGATCTTGAAGAAGATAGCACCTCATGACCTTCAGCTGCCACCTTCTCTCTCGATGCCGACAGAAGCCGATGACGCCGCCTCCGCGGTATGGTCAAACCCTAACAAGGGAAGCGGGCTAAGGAGAAGGGGACGGAGGAGGGGATGAGACCGAGGAGGAGACAGAGGACATACTTGTATCATGCGTGAGCCATCTTGGCATGCAGCCGGCACGTGACCCATGGCTGGACGAGCACACGCATCCAGCGCGTGAGGTCGTAGAAGGAGGACGCCCACACCCACTCGGCCACCGCCGCCAGCGCCGTCGCCTACCACCTGGTCAGGCCCACACCCATGCCCGTGCCCAAACCCACGACCCACCACTGCCACCTGGTCATAGACGAGGGAACAAGGAGGTGTACGGTGTGATAGGCAGAGGTGGAGGGCGGCGACCGGCAAGGAGGCGAGGAGGACACCGCGCGGAGGTGAGGAGGACACCGCGCGCCAAACCCTAGGCTTCCGTTCGCGCCACTGCGACCCGCTGCCTTGCGTCATGAGGAGGAAGGGGAGTGGTGGAGGACTAGGAGGAGGAGGAGGAGAAGGAAGAGGAGGAGGACAAGGGTGGCTGTCGTCGCGTGGAGGGCCGGCCACCGCTGAGGAGGACAAGGGTGACTTGGGCAGCCTAACGGCATCGGGAGGAAGAAGAGAGTGCCCAACACATTTTCACCCGTGTGCCCATGTTTTTATACTCACGATGATTTGTAGGGGCGGTTCCTGAACCCGCCGCCCCTAAAAATGCATTTCTAGGGACGGTTCATGATCTAGCTGCCCCTATAAATGCATTTATAGGGGCGGTTCCTGATCTAGCCGCCCCTATAAATACATTTCTATTTTATTAAATTATTAATTCTATATTTTTTAAATCACAAAAATACAAAGAAAATGTATATAATATTTTGTATTATTCTATATATGCACAAATATATATAAAAATAATTGTAGTCATAAAAGTTATAAACATAACTCAATCTTGTCATGTGACTATAATTTGAATTTTAAAAATTTGAATTTTAAAACTTCGACTATAATTTTAGGATATTAAATGACCTAAAATGAAAATATTGTAAACATAAAATTTGTATAACTCATTAACATATACAACTTTTATTTTGGTCATCTTGTCATGTGACTTTATTTAAACAATTCAAAATTTAAAATTCAAATAATTTCAACTTGAAATAATATTTTGAAAGAGTAAATGATTTCAGCTAAAAAACTCATGAATACCAAAGTTGTAGAACTCATCAATATGTACAACTTTTATTTTGATCATCTTTTCATTTGACCAAATTTGAATAGTTGAAAATTTGAATTTCAATAAATGACAACTTCAAACAAGATTTTGAAACCTTAAATAATTTCAACAATAAAAGTCGTGAACATAAAAGTTGTTGAACTCATCACTATATACAACCTTTATTTTGGTCACTTCTTCATGTGTCAAAGTATTAGTAAACATTGTTCACAAATTCATATATGACTCATAGTTTCATGAACTATACGAGAGACATGTTGATTTGTGAACAATGTTTACTATCACTTTGTCAGATGAAAAAATAACCAAAATAAAAGCTGTAGATCTTGATGAGTTATACAACTTTGGTATTCATCACTTTTTCAGCTGAAATCATTTAATGGTTGAAAATCTCGTTAGAACTTGTCATTTTTTAAAATTTGAAAATTTGAATTGCTCAAACTTTGTCAAATGAAAAGAATGACCAAATCAACACAGTAACTTGATAGGGCATGATTTTAGAAAATTTTAGGAAAAAATCATCACATTTGGAGCTAGTACGAGGGAGAAAGACTAGTTACAGATTTTATCCAGAGATTAAAAAGAAAAATCACAACTGTTCATGATGATCAATGATGAACAAGTGAGATTTCTCTTTTTAATCTGTGGCTAAAACTTGTAACTAGTTTTTCTTCCTCATACTAACTCCAAATGTGATGGTTTTTTTCCTAAAATTTTTTAAAAATCATGCTCTATCATTTTAGTCTAGTCATCTATCTTTGTCACTAATTTTGAATAATTTAAATTTTGAATTTCAAAAAATGACAGCTTCAAACCTGATTTTTAACCACTAAATGATTTCACCTGTAAAGGTGATGAATATAAAAGTTATTGAACACATCACTATCTATAACTTTTATTTTGGTCATCTTTTTATTTGACAAAATTTGAACAGTTCAAATTTTGAATTTCAGAAAATGACAGCTTCAAACCTGATTTTCAACCACTAAATGATTTCAGCTGTAACGGTGATGAATATAAAAGTTGTTGAACACATCACTATCTCCTACTTTTATTTTGGCCATTTCTTTATTTCATAAAGTGTTAAGTGATTTCATAAAGTTTTAGTAGTAATAAAGTGGATGTTGAAATAGATTCATCTGGATGTTGCAAAGGGTAGTCTCACATATATGCATAAATGTAGTCTCACACACATATATAATATATATAGCCTTACACACATACATAAATATATAGTCTCACACGCATGCATAAATAAAGTCTTACAAACATACACTTACACAAACACTTCACGTTCAACAACTAGCTAGCCCGCTGTAACGACTTTCCCCTTGACACCTTTTCATTCCCATGGCAATATGTCTTTGGGTAGGTTCTTTTCCACAACACTGATCTTCTTAGGAAAGTCTGTGAATAGCGGCATCTCATCGTAGTTATTGTAAGCTTCAACATCGTCCACGCCATCAACTCTGATAATGTGCTGTTTTCTGGAGGCAACCACGTGCTTTGTCTTCTTCTTCGGGGGGGAGGTTACTTTGTGGGTCAGACATATAGAAAACTTGTGCGACATGTGAAGCGAGCACCCAAGGGTTATCTTGGTAGCCTAGATTCTCGAGGTCTATGACTCTTAATCCAATCTCGTTTAGTTGGTGTTGTTTGATCCAGCGACATCGAAACATGGCCACCGTTATATCCCTTCCATAGTCAAGTTTTCATATCTCTTCAATGATGCCAAAGTATTGGATCTTTTGCCCAAATCCATCGAGAGCCTCTTTTCGAACGCCGTTGTTTTGGTTCACATATTTATTATCCTTTGCATGGGTATAATACGTATACCCATTGATGTCATAAGCATTCCAAGATGTCACTTGTCTCGATGGCTCCTCCGCCAACCTACTGATGGTAATAGAGTCTATGGTTTCTCCAGGCGGTATGTTTTGGTCCTTCAACCATGTAGTTAGTTGTTGCTTATGTTGTTTCATGACCCAATCATCCAAACGACCATTTCTCTCCGCCATAATGATAGCCAAGTATTCATCGATGTATAGTTGCATCAGTTGTGTACTCTGCAAGACACTGTAATGTGCTCGACTCACCTCTTTATAATCATGGTCGATGAACACTTTTCTACCACTGGTGCCCTTCCCAGCCAGCCTACCCTTGTGATGAGAATCGGGTTTACCAATCTCTTTTTGTACTTTTAGGTACTCTTGACAGCACTCGACGACTTCTTCAGTATTGTAACCCTCTATCATGGAGCCCTCTGGGTATGCTCGATTATGCACGTATCGACTTAGAACCGATATGAACCGCTCGTAGGATCACATTTCATGCAAGTAGCAAGGGCCTAGTGTCTGTATCTGATGAACCATGTGAATCATGAGATATGGCATTATATCAAAAAAGCAGGAGGTAAACACATCTCTAGTTGGTTTTGTGTCTCCACCACAAATTCATGTAGGTCACTCAGCTCTTGCTTGCCAATTGTCTTCTGTGAGATCTTCGAAAAGAAGTAGCACATGCGGGTGATGGCCATTTTTAAGAACTCTGGTTTTATAGCCCTGACTGTAATAGGTAGAAACACTGTTAGCATCACATAACAATTGTGAGCCTTGCAGTGTGTTATTAACAAGTCCTTCATCGACACTAGCTTCTTCATATTTGCTGAAAACCTAGTTGGGACTTTGACCCCCCTCAGGAAAGTGCATATGGCTCTCTTATCGTCTGGTGTTAGGTTGAAGCACACCGCGGGCAGAGTGTATTTCCATTAGTCTCAGGTACCGGGTGAAGTTGGGGCATCATGTTTAGCTGCACCATGTCTTTCCGTGCTTTCAGACCATCCTTTGACTTGCCTGTGTCAATCAAGGTAGCAATGAGACTCTCAAAGACATTCTTCTGCACGTGCATAGCATCAATGGCATGGGGGACCTCCAAGTCTGGCCAATAAGGCAGATACTGAAAGAAGATCGATTGTTTCTTGAAAGGTATGCCTTCGACAGGAGGTGTGCTTCTATCTCTGTTCGTCCCATCCGGATTCTTCTTTCCATAGACGACGCGTATGTTTTTCACCATTTTGTGCACCACTGGTGTAGCAAGGCTTTTTGCTCCCGGTTGGGAAACCCCTTTAGTTCCGGTTTTCCAACCGGGAGCACCAATCCGGGACTAAAGGTACCCTCCTTTAGTCCTGGCTTGACGCCCGGGACTAAAGGGGGACCTTTAGTCCTAGTTAAAAACACCAACCGGGAGTAAAGGGGGCCTCCAGGCCTGGCCAGGGACCACCACGGGGTAGGACATTGAGTCCCGATTGGTGTTACCAACCGGAACTAAATGTCCCTCTTTTTTTTCCTTTTTCTGGTTTCTATTTTTGGTTTCTTTTTTCATTTAATGATTAGTTTTGATATTAAAATACATTTTTGAATACGCTGCTAATAGTAATATATATGTGTACTTCGCACACGTAAGTTTTCGTTTGAACTTTGTACATAAATAACAAACGAATATACGCGTACATGCATATATATATATGATGATCATATATATACACACGTTATTTTATGTACATATAATATGTGCATACATATATATATATATATATATATATATATATATATATATATATTACAAAGGTTTGATATATAAATTGTTTATGTCCTTAGCAATTCACTCCTCCAGATTTGGCATCCACGTTTCGTTCGGGTCATTGTAGAACTCGCCGTTGGGGTTGATGACCTAGTCATTTAGAAATCCTGCTATAGTCTCTCGAATTGCTTTAAGTTGGTCAAGTC
Organism: Miscanthus floridulus; assembly: GCF_019320115.1. Classification (NCBI taxonomy): domain Eukaryota; kingdom Viridiplantae; phylum Streptophyta; class Magnoliopsida; order Poales; family Poaceae; genus Miscanthus; species Miscanthus floridulus. The sequence continues at coordinate 33,390,703 of NC_089597.1, read as the reverse complement.
GTACGACTCTTTCCCTCAACCATTCAATCTTCAATAAAAGTTAAAGGAAAAAGTATTAATATATATATATATGTATGTGTATTGCTCATGTAATTACTTATACAAATGAGAGCAATAAAGAAATTGTACATATACGACCGAAATAATATAAAGGAAAAAGTATTTATATACGTACTTTGAGTTGCTCTTCAGGAGTTCTCTTTGAGTACGTCATGATGAACTCGCAAATATAGTATCCGCAGTAGTTGTTACCCTTCTCCTGCCTTAGAACCCACTTTTACGACAAAAAAATCAATTAGAGTGAATTGAAATCATCATATGGTGTTAATTGAATATAAATGTGTAGTTATAGTACTTACTTTGTGTGTGATTACACCTAGTGGCGCTTTGCAATGTTTCATTTTTTGTTCCTTAATGAACCTTTTCCAAACCCTGCTCCCAATAAAATAAAAAAATAATTTAACCTTTAATAATTGTTGAGAGATCGGCGCCATTATATATATATGTTGTTATAGAGAAACTAAATTAATTACCCTTGTATAATATCTATCATTTCTTGATACTCCGTTTGCGGTTTTCTCAATGAGTCTAAGATTTTCAATCTACTATTGGCCATATCGATGACCATCAATATCCAGTGATTGTTGCATAAACATATATATATATATATATGTGTGTGTGAGAGAAGTAACTAGCTAGTAAGGAAATATTGATGTCCCATATATATGATCGACATTAATTACTTATAATAACACTCACTTGAAGTTGTAGGGGAAGAGTATCTCCTTCTTGTCGCGTTGGTTCACTAAGAAATTCATGAGATTTCTCTCAGGTTGAGGCTTATAATCCTTCGGGGGGTTAGGGTGTTTGTATACGACATACGGATCAACGAACCCAACATCATTATCCTTTCTCTTTCTAAGTTCTGTCATCTCATATCTGCATACATGAAAATTGTGAATATATATATTGTGAATATATAATAAAGAAATTGTGAATATAGTAGAAAATAATCACACTTACAGACAATAACGGGGCGAATCATCGTTCTCGCTAGGGTATACAACAATGGGGCGGCATTGCTCCGCATATACAACAACGGGGCAGCGTTGCTCCGCATATACAACAACGGGGCGACGTTGCTCCGCATACAACACAACGAGGCGGCGTTGCTCTGCATACAACACAACGAGACGACGTTGCTCCGCATACAACACAACAAGGCAGCGTTGCTCTGCATACAACACAACGAAGCGGCATTGCTCCGCATACAACACAACGACGGCGTTGCTCTGCATACAACACAACGAGGCGTTCCTCTGCATATATCACATACAAACACATATTGACGTACGTAGGGGTCGGCGGTGACGATCGACGTACGTAGGGGTCAGCGGTGATGGGCGTCCGGAGGTGGTGATGACGAGGGCGGTGTCGGTGGTTGGGCCGGGTGGTGTCGGTGGCGGCGCGAGCGTCGTGGCCGGTCGGGCCAGGGTGGAGTCGTCAGGGCCACGCGCGCGGCGTCAGTGGCGGCGTGGCGTTAGGCACCAGGGGTGGCGTGGCATTAGGGGCGGCGTGGCGTCGGGCGTCAGGGGCGGCGTGCGTCAGGGGCAGCGTCAGGGGCGGCGTGGCCTCGCCGGGGCCGAGCGTCGGGGCGGTGGGGCGTCGGGGTGCCGAGCCGGGGTGGTCGGGGGGCGTCGCATCGACAAGCGCGCTTAGTCGGGGCGTGCGACGTCAGGGCGGTGGGGCGCCGGTGTGCGTGCGGGCGCTCGCAAGGTGCGGCGTCGGCGGTGGATCGGACGAGCGGCGGCGATGGTCGGGGGGCTTGGCTCGGCAGTGGGGAAGAGGAAGAAGAGCCGGGGCGGGCGCAGAGGCTATATAAGGGAGAAGACCTTTAGTCCCGGGCGCCACCACCAGCCGGGACTAAAGGCCCTTTAGTCCCGAGCCCTGTTAACGCCCGGGACTAAAGGTCACACCTTTAGTCCCGGCTGGTGGTGGCACCCGGGACTAAAGGTTTTTGGCGGGCAGCCAAACTGCAGTTTCGCTGCCCGCCAATTCATTAGGATTTTAATATATTTCTTTTTACACAAATGATAAAAGGATAGTTAATTGCACAGAAAATTAAATAAAAGACATAAAAATATTTTTAAAAAATATAGATTCTATTTTGCTTTATTGCACACAGGAAAATTATGTGACCTAAAGTTTTAATTTTTTTAACAAGTTTTAAAACACAATATAGTGTTTAAATTACTATTTTGATAATGCAAAAATTTAGTGTTTAATTAAATTCAGAAAAACTCTTGTGTTTCGACTGGAAATTTGTTTTCACATCATTTGAACGTGACATAATCCCACCATCAAACATAAATTTGTTTTCACAACATTTCAACGTGACATAATCCCAACATCAAACATAAATTTGTTTTCACATCATTTCAACGTGACATAATTCAACATCAAACATAAATTCACAATTATTACATAATATCTCTAATACACACTATTGAACATCAATATATATATCAAGCAGGCACAGTAATGAACTTCTTCTTGACATATGTCCCTTGGTTATGATCGCGCCGTAACCATGGAGTGTCCTCATCGTTTAGCTAGATGCTAGGGTCTTTGTTCACTGTGAAGGGTGAAATTCGGTCATCTTATTCATAATCTTCTGACATGTCTGACTTGTCTTCGATTCCGACGATGTTTCTTTTTCCTGAAAGAACTATGTGGCGCTTTGGCTCATCATTGATTGGGTGGTTGTCATTTTCCCTCTCTTCGGTTTTGTAGACATGTCCTTGACATAGAACACCTGAGTCACATCCTTCGCAAGGACAAATGGTTCGCCTTTGTACCCAATATTGTTGAGGTCCACTGTTGTCATTCCATACTAGTTGTCGACTGCTACGCCGCCTCCAGTCGTCTTTACCCACTGGCACTTAAACAAAGGTACCTTAAAATGAGATGCATAGTCTAGTTCCCATATCTCCTCTATGCGGCCATAGTATATTTGCTTATTCCCACTAGGGTCGGTGGCATCTATGCGGACACCACTGTTCTGGTTGGTGCTCCTTTTATCTTGTGCTACTGTGTAAAATGTATTCCCATTTATCTTGTACCCTTTGTATGTGATGATATGCCACGATGGCTGCCTAGCCAACAAATATAGCTCCTCATCAATACTCTCATCACCCTAACATTCTTTTCACAACCAGTGGCTGAAAGTTTCCATGTGCTGACGCGTAATCCATGCTTTAGACTTCCCTGAGAACTCAGATCGGAGGAGGTTCTTGTGTGTCTCGATATACGGATCTACCAAGGAGGAGTTCTGTAGAACTGTGTAATGTGCTTTATTGAAATAATCATCACCCTTACCAATATATGTTTTCTTCCCTAGTGTCCCCTTTCCACTTAGTCTCCCCTCGTGTCGCTATTTAGGAACACCAATTGGGTTAATATCGGGAATGAAGTCAACACAGAACTCAATGACCTCCTCTGTTCCGTAGCCCTTGGCGATGCTTCCTTCTGGCCGAGCACGGTTGTGAACATATTTCTTCAGAATTCCCATAAACCTCTCAAAGGGGAACATGTTGTGTAGGAACATAGGACCGAGAATAGTAATCTCCTTGACCAGATGAACTAGGAGGTGTGTCATGATATCAAAGAAGGAAGGAGGGAACACCAACTCAAAGCTGACAAGACATTGAACCACATCATTCTGTAGTTTCGCTAGATCCGTTGGATCGATTGCCTTCTGAGAAATTGCATTGAGGAATGCACATAGCTTCATGGTGGCTAGACGTACATTTGGTGGTAGAATTCCTCTTAATGCAACTGGAAGCAATTGAGTCATGAGCACGTGGCAGTCATGGGACTTTAAGTGTCCAAATTTCTTCTCTGGCACATTTATTATACCCTTTATATTCGAGGAGAATCCATACGGTACCTTAATGCTATTTTGGCATTCAAACAAGATGTCCTTCTCTTCTTTGCTAAGAGTGTAGCTGGCAGGACTTAAGTACTAGTGTCCATCATCTATCTTCTCTGGATGCAGGTTGTCTCATTCTTTCAAACACCGCAGGTCCTGTCGTGCTTCAATTGTATCCTTAGGCTTCCCATACACGCCCATGAAGCCTAGCAGGTTCACACAAAGATTCTTCATCAGGTGCATCACGTCGATCGCGCTATGGACCTCTAGGACTTGCCAATAGGGTAGCTGTGACAGAACCATCCAATTTATACAAGATCAAGTACGGTTGTCCCCGCTAACACGTTGACACACCCATACTTTCACTCATATAAACCCGGTAGTCCGCCGAGTGTCCCGAAAGACCTCGGTAAATCAACATCACAACCAAGATCGCGTGATTAAGCAAATACACATCACATACATCGGGTTGCAGCGGAAATAATATTACAAAGGAGTTAACAATTAGTAGTACAAGTTTGGGGTTTCAAAACCGCTTAGTGAAAACAACATAGCTTTCAAATGATTACATTAATATAAGTTCCAAATATATTGCTAGCATAGTGACATCATCCGACAAAAGCATATAGATGAGAAGTAAGTATAGAATCACCGAGCCCACCGGTGTTTAGCCACCATCATCAACAGGTCGAGAACATCACCTGCAACAAGGTGGGATAAACCCTGAGTACTCGAATGTACTCAGCCAGACTTACCCGTCGGAAACCAAAACAAATGACACCAAGGATCATGCAAGGCTTTCTTTAGTGGGCTAGCTGACTTGTTTGCGAAAAGCATAAGCTATCATGAAGAAACCATTTTTAAGTACTTTGCATCATCTTTATTATGACCTATCCATCTAGGTAAGCACCTGTACTATAGCAATCACTTGATTAACCAATAACATCCAGTTACCAATTTAGATTTAGCATATCCCATATCATCCAGATAACCATAATTGTTCCATAATAATTACTACGATGAAGTAACTCGAGTCAAGTGCTCACTATCCAGGAGCGATGGCGATTCGAATCGATTCCTAACCAGCTGGTGATTTATTCCTTACACAAACCTCACTCACCCGCTAAAGTGAGATTTCACTCACCCGCTAAAGTGAGATATTGATCACCGAGTCAACTTTCCAGGAATCTCGAGTTTGCCAGGAACCACATGTACCCGGGGGCCGACCGACTGCACTTTGGTCTTATCATCTCGCCCCCGTGTCCTACCACACCTGCTCCGGCACAGTGCGCTGCGGGCAATCTACTCGGCCCGAAAAATCTCCCAGCTTCGCGGTCGGAAGGTACTTTATCCGGCCAGCTAAATGTAAGGCATGCGTTCAACATGACTCGAGGCCCAACAACGAACGGTCCTTAATCGACACAGACGGAAACTAACAGCACCCCAGAACCCTGTCTGGTTGCCTCCAACTTTTCCGTCCGGTCTCCAATTATCCATCACACATGGTTAATTCCAGGATATCATTCTTTTCATGGCTAACTTCTTCCAGTAACCACCTATAAATGTAGGTGACCAGATATCACCGATCGCTACCGGTCTAAGCAAGGCTAAGCAGTTATTCGATCCTGACCTAACCGGGTAAAAGGTAATAAGGTAGGCAAGGATAGTAATAAATGCATCAACGGTTTCAATCAACTCCTACAACTTAATGCAACAATATATAAACTCATATATATAGAAAGAATTGCTTTTATAAATTAGGAGACTTATAATGCTCCGGGGCTTGCCTGGGATCCGACACAAGTCAGTTCAGTTAACTTGCACCATCCTGGTGACATCTCAGATCCTAGCACTCGCTTAGTCCTTCCATCTTCGGGACAGATCCATCAAACACCGTCTTCAGGTTTGGCTCCAACATCACGTCCTTCACGTGGTTCATCTAGCGTACCTAGATGAGATGCAATATGCAATTGCATAAATATGAAGAATAGTACCATGAGACACATCACAAAATAGCAAGCAAGACAAGCATAGTTTACACTAACACACTTAAGTACTTTGCGATGCTTAATTTAAACATCACACAATCTATCATGCTAAGATGGCAAAGAAGACGACAACACCAATCATGACACAAGTTTCCCAAGATCTCAAGTGCTCTAACTCAGTCATCATTCAAGACATACGTCACACTTAACAATATACAAGCAAGAACTATAATTGGAATCTGCCAATTTCTGGACATGCAAACAGCAGCTACAAGATTTAGCTATAACTGGAGTTATACAAATCCAAATGACTTGCAAGAAGACATTATGGAAAGCTTATGAAATTTTCTACAATTCATATTAAATCATCTTAGCATAATCCTCAAGTTAACTAAGTCAAATATATCCATTTACAGAAACTGGTCTACAATTGACAGAAAACAGCCATTTCTGAAACCCAACTTTAAACAGCTATAACTCTTAAACTACTTGGACAAATGACACCAATTTTTAATAGAAGCTAGATACATGAATTATCTACAACTTTTGTATAAACAAGTTTCACAACAAAGCACATTATCATGAAGAACTTTGCTAAGTTCCCAGATCTGTCCATAAACCACATCGGCAAGAAAATAATTATTAACTTATGTTGCAAATACATAATTAGGCAAAACCAACTTTACCAACATGTCACACATGACTAAATAACATCAGAAAACCTAGTGTCCATGACCAAATAAATTCTTTTAATGCATTTCTTAATTTATTTTAGATAATAAGGTGACTTAATGAACATATACCAAAAGTGCACAATAACTTCTACAAAAATTACAGTGGCTCACATATCCTCTCAATAGTCTACTGTACAAATTTCACTCCATTTGGATATGTATAGCAACCTCTATGAAAAAGACAAGTTGCTAAAGCAAGAATTCATGTGAGAGCAAGATAAACCAATAACTCACTCATACTTCATCCAATACTCATGAAATTTTTACCACACATCAACTATCACATGAGTAGCATGCCACAAAAATTTCACTTCATTTGGAGCCCTAGATCTACAGTTATGAAAAATAACAAATTCAACTAGCATTACAACCTTACTGCACAAATCTATTTTTACCGCAAAATATTTAAACTAAAACATGCCATATTATAGATCCACTGCATAGACAATTTCACAAGGATTCCAAAAAGTCCTCATTTACTATTTTATGAATTTTCTACGATTTACTATGAATTTCCAAAGTTCCTGCAAAATAATTACAAACCAGTCCTTATGGCACTATTCACCTGAGTCTATGACATTGCAGTTACACCCCTCCCTTTAGTCGAATTGCTGCGCGAGGTCCTTCACGTGAATCACAGCAGAGGAGGCCGTCGGAGCCGGTTCGGCCGGCCGGCGAGGGCCTTCGGCCAGCCAGGGACGCGAGGGGGGAGGGCGGCCGGTGGTGCGGCCGGGCCAGCCGTGGCCAGCCAGAGCCATGCCCGGCCCTGGGCACGGCCGGCAGAGGCTGCAGGAGGGCCGGCTGCGGCAGCAGGCAACGCCGGCGGCAGCGAGCTACAGCGGCTGTGGTGACTGGAAAAATAGTGCAGGGGGAGCGGCGCACGACTGAGAAGGTGGTGGCGCACGCGGGGAAGCCTGGAGGTAGCGAGGACGCGGCGGCGCAAGCTCAGCGGTGGCGCCCATGGCGACCGCGCTCTGGCACCCGCGCGCAAGCTCTGGAGAGCGAGAGGGAGAGGTCAGAGAGAGCCAGAGGGAGCTCGGGCGCTGGGCTTTCACTAAAGGAGGGCACAGGGACGCGACAGGGAGCCAGGGGCGTGGATGCACGCGTCGGCAATGGAGGGGGGCGAGCTCACGCATGGCTGCCACGCACAGGCCACGCGGCATCCTTTTGGGCGTTTCCGCGAACACCTGGCGGGCGACGGAGTGGCCGTAGTGGAACACGTATTTAGGACGTCTACGGGCCAAATTTGACAATGGCCCCAAAACGAAGTTTGCTTCTTTCCTGACACTCTACATTTCTTGTTTAAGGAGCCAAGTCATTAGAGCTCTGGATCAGCAGGTAATTAGGCTCCAAGTTAATAGTGTCAACGTATTAACGGCGATGAACAAAAACCCAAATTGAGGTTCAAAACGAAGTCAAACTTAGCCCAACTTTTTATATGCTTTTCTCCATAATATAACCTTCAACTTTTATTTTTGGACCAACTCAAGTTGCTTAGCAAAATTTAGAGAACGCGGAATGCCAACGTCGTTGCTTAGCGAAACTGACTTAGAATAATTCTAAGTGTTGAAATCAGCAGCAGGTTCCAACTTCAAGCCTCTATTTGACTTATTTCCAAGTTGATCCAGCTCTTGGTCCAAAAACAAAGTTTGTTCTACATGATATGGACTACAACTTTCATTTAAGGTCCAACCTCAAAACTGGTATAGAACCTATTGTTCTACTTTGACCAAAGTAGGATCACAATGAAGCTTAGATTATACTTTTTGATCCATTGGAGCATTTTCTTGGCATTTGCTCAACATGAACCTTTCATGACTTTTGTTGTAGAGTTTATCTAGAGTCATTTGGGCATGGTTGCAAGATTTGGTTGACGATCGAGAATTCCATTCACTTTATAAAATAATGCAAGCAAGGACATAACTCGTCATTTCATGTGACTTCTTGATTCCAAACTTCACGAAACTTTTCCATGGATTAATATAGATGGTTATTGATATGAGACACATGAAGATATCCCAATAACACCAGCCAATCATATATCTTAAAAAGGGCCTATATATAAAGCAAGGGTGCAATATCCAAGTTTAGGTTGGGGCTCATTTCCATAGGTTTGATCTAACATCTTCATCATCACTTAATCTATCATGTTTGAGCTCAAACCCATTGCTCAACTGGTGGCAAACACCTGGGGTGTTACAGCCCTCCCCCCTTAAAAGAATCGCGTCCCGAGATTCAGGACGAAAGACTTTTGTGGAAGAGAGACATGCTACCAGTTTCCAATATCAGCCAGAGCTTTAGGCTACATAGCTTCAAGCATAAGAGAGGCTAATTTGGTCAAGACACTTTCTGATACTTGTCCTTTGTAGTAAGTTTTGTCTGAAGAATTTCCTTCGTTGGCCTTCATGATGTATTGTTACTTTGGGAGGAATCCAAGATAGCAATGTCCTACGTACTTCGTCCTCGATGTACGAAGAGCGATACAAACGTAGACTAAATACTTGCAGCATCTACTTTCCAAGTGGATATAGCACAGACCTTATGGACTTTGCACTAGACCGCAGTTGGTTGACGGATATTCCTTGCAACGGTGCTATATTTGCTCCCAAGGTTTGAAAAGCAGTTCTCTATTAAAGTGGCTTGAGCACAACTTCTCATAAAGGATGTGATCATAAACGGGTAAACATCCTTTGAGGGTATGAGAAGCTAGTTAACCAATATCCAAACTGGTTGTAGCGGTGCAATCACTTAGATGTCAACTGATGGAAAGCTACATAATGTTCCATGTGCGCAGTGCTCTTTCTTTGATAACAATATTGTATGGTCTGAGTCTGCTGAGTGAGTGGTAAACATAGTAGCTGACTTTGTTGGCTCAACGTTCTCGATGATCATTCCTTAGGGAGCCTTCGTATCCAAGTTGCAACAGTGATCTGGGTTGAATCTGATGCAACCTCTTGGGTAAAAACACACATAAGGTACCAAAGGCATGTCAGCATTGGAGAACCATTGACGTAGAAGGATGTTAGCGAGGCTTGGAGGACAACACAAGTTGCAAGTAATCGCAAAACTAGGGACTAGTTCACTACCAAGCAGGTTAAGTACAATTTGCCTTCGTGGTGCAGTTGCACAGCAAGTTTGGTTGACTTGCATCGTAGCAAAACCAGCTTTCTTACTACATTTGTCATCGAGACTTCCATTCTAAGGCCAATCAATATCTCAAAACCCACAATCCAAAAATCTGCGGTTTGACACCTTTCCAATTGCTTTCGAATTGCAAGGGCACAATTTGACTTGTAGAACATCTTGACTGCTCAACTATTATCGATACGAGAGGACAAAGGTACGGCACAAACATGGGTGCAAGGAGTCTTCTCTAGGGCATATAAAGGATTATCTAATGGCAAGACAATGATCGTGTTGCCAATCTTGGCATCGATTGTAAACACAACTTTCTCAGGTGAAGGATGACCGCAGTTGCCGCGAAATTGCAGATTTAGTACCCTTTTGTTTTATATTCATATCTCACAAACTACTGATCCAATATGCACAAATTTTGGTGGGCATGTAGATCCATGGGTCTTCTAACTACTCACCAAAATTCAACTCAAACAGACACCGTTTGTCCATCCAAACAATTCATCTACCAAAACTGTTGTGTTCTGAAATGGCAGCAAACCGAGCCGACAAGATATCTCTCAAATCCGATGTTTTACTCAACCAATACTCAAACCAACTTAAGACATTGAAGGGTCCTAAGCAAGGAATGAGATCACCAAGTTTGAGGTCAATCCAACTTCGTTTGAGTCACTAATCGCCGGCTTGAAGATAACCGGTTTAGTGCCACAAAATCTAGACATATTTCGTGTTCTCCCTTTTCTTTGCTTCACACGTGGAGGTGTGCGTTTTGCACTCTCTAACCTTTCTCATAGCAGCAGCAACCTTTCCCTAGCTGAGGATGGGGGCTAGAGTTTTCCTCACATGCTTCTCTGGTAACACTTTAACTATCGCTCTAGACACTAAATTGACTATGCACAAGCATTGGACTTGTGGGCTGTTTTCGCAGGGCACAAAGCATTAGTCCACATGTAGGGCATTCCTACATAGACAAGGAACTGTTTCTGAATATTCTCTGGCATTTGGTCCAATAGAACCTTGAACAAATCCGTTTGTGGTACCAAGGGGCACAATGATGCTGATCGAAACTAGGCACATGCTTTCTCTAGTTCTTCACTCAGCTGATACAACATCTTGCATTGCTGAACGTCCTTGTTGTTTCTTCGTCTAACATTGTTCTGTGAGACATAGCCTTCATAGCTACCAAGAAGTCGCTACCTAGCTGGAGATTAACTTTACTATGGGTAACTAATCATTTGTCTCCCAACACTCAAAGTTCTAAATCTGCACTCTTGCCAACAATAGTTGTGATTGACGCATAACAGATGGTCGCCATCGAAGTCAGCAGGCAAGGGGTCACACTAGCGATGGTTGATCTCGACTGTGCGATCCGCATGCACATAATATCTCGGTCCATTTATCATCTGAATGATAACTTGCTCCACCTTAAGTGTGGTGCACCTTTCTTATCCAATGAGAATGACATAAGTTGCTCACTAGATGACTGTCATCACTACAGGGACCGTCAAGTAGAGTCACTTGTCTACCATCTCTCGCAGTCTGCTTATGTTCCTGTTAGTGACCTGTTCTTCAAAGGTTAACCGTTTGATGACTCCAGAAGGAAGTCCTATTGCATCTAGTTCGACATATAGATCTCTTGACATGATAAGGAGAGATAACCAAGGAAGAGCTCAAGTGAGAATAACATATCGGTGCAGTTCTGCAATGGATCATGACTAGAAACCTCGATACCAGCGCGTGCCGAGCAGCACAACCTTGTGTGCGCGCCCACAGGAGGCTCTCGGTTTCATCGCGGCACCATAGATCGCTAATCGTGGCACCATTACTGAACATATAACCTATAAGAAATCTCACATGGCACAAATTGGGTTGCATAGGAGCAAGCACTATGCGAAGGAAGGATAGCAAACAAGGATAGTCACAAGGTTAGGAATCAGCAAGGAGGTGATCTGAAGATCAAAACACAGCGCAAGAGAACATAGCTTAATTGCCAAAGACAACTAAGTATGAGATTCTTGATTAAATTCCACGCACGCCTCGCGTCTAGCAAGGTGATTACCAGATGAAAGATTATCAGAAGATCCGGTCATGTTGAGCAACAACATGAGACCAAGACTGATAGACATCCCGAGACGTGGGAAGGTTGGAGACAAGATAAACAAGATTCAAGGGACAGAGCCAAGGCACTGACTAAGGATTTAGTTGATAAAGCAATGACAGGATCTACGAGGAAAAGGTTCCAAAGCAGGGTAGATAGCGATTAGCATTGCACCAGATCATCAGTAGAAGGAGCAATGAGATCTAACAAGGATTTTTGAGCAAGGTCCTCCCACACAGGAGCGGGACAACCACAAAACATGCGAGCAAAGAAGGGGGCTAAGCTTGGGTCGAAGGTCAAGCAAAGGCATGGATAAAGGTCTTCGTAGCACAACGTTCAAGGCTAGCAACCCCATGTACAGGCTCAGGCTCCTAAGAGAGAACTTAATTGAAAATGACAACCATGAGATTACCAAAACTTGGATGTGGTTCTAGGATAGAGCTCTTCAACACTCGTATGCTTACCGAGGAAAAAAGGGGTGATAACTATGGCACTAATCAGATAACAAGCATACATACCCACCACTTGGCTAAACTAGAGGACATTATAGGTTAAGCATGTAACCACAATTATTTCTAGCAAGACTAAGCACACACTTTTCTCAAGCACTTCCTATTCAAGAAACATGGAACAAGGCATTCTTGTTTAACTCCGCACAAGGAAGATAGTGCAATACATCGATCACAAGTTACTTAGTACTTTAAACAAAGGAAGGGAAGCATATTTATGCACAAGCACAATCATGATGCATGCTCGTCCTATTTGTCCTCACAAAATTGCCAGCCTAAGGTGGCAATCACGTTCTAGGTCGGTGGCATAACACGTACTCTCTCGATATATAGCTAGTCGTCAGCTACATTCAATCTACGCATTCGTGGTTAGCGTACCTACAGGCAAATTCATTGCAGCCCATCCCCACAAGAGATAAATAAGCGCACAATGAAAACAGTAAACTAAGATACTCTCCATATATACATCCCCAGATGTATATACTTTGATATCCATAGCTACCTGATAAATATACCCGCAATTAAGTACCTTCATATATACATATGTGTAACATGTAAATATTCCAGTAGCCACAGCTATCTCTCCCTTAGACCGACAGTTGGACGGTCATACTCTCACAACTCACACTTACCTGGGCGTAGAGGCAATTGATCCATACAATACCATTCAAGCGAATGGCATCCATACAATAGCACGCCGTATGGACGACGAAAGAAAAATTGCAATACAGTACATCCCTCAAAGTTAGTACTTAGATAGCCACCTAATAGTCCTTAACTGGGCATAAAAGAAGATGTCGCTAGCATAGTTTTACAAATAAGTTTTGACAAATTTGCCTGTAGCTAAAGTTTTAGTTAAAATAGACTTTTTAAAACCAAAACTTGGCTTTTAAAACTATGTACCTGACAGTATTATGCTTAATCTCGCTCTGATACCAGCTGTGACAGAACCGTCCAATTTATACAAGATCAAGTACGGTTGTCCCCGCTAACACGTTGACACACCCATACTTTCACTCATATAAACCCGGTAGTCCGCCGAGTGTCCCGAAAGACCTCGGTAAATCAACATCACAACCAAGATTGCGTGATTAAGCAAATACACATCACATACATCGGGTTGCAGCGGAAATAATATTACAAAGGAGTTAACAATTAGTAGTACAAGTTTGGGGTTTCAAAACCGCTTAGTGAAAACAACATAGCTTTCAAATGATTACATTAATATAAGTTCCAAATATATTGCTAGCATAGTGACATCATCCGACAAAAGCATATAGATGAGAAGTAAGTATAGAATCATCGAGCCCACCGGTGTTTAGCCACCATCATCAACAGGTCGAGAACATCACCTGCAACAAGGTGGGATAAACCCTGAGTACTCGAATGTACTCAGCCAGACTTACCCGTCGGAAACCAAAACAAATGACACCAAGGATCATGCAAGGCTTTCTTTAGTGGGCTAGCTGACTTGTTTGCGAAAAGCATAAGCTATCATGAAGAAACCATTTTTAAGTACTTTGCATCATCTTTATTATGACCTATCCATCTAGGTAAGCACCTGTACTATAGCAATCACTTGATTAACCAATAACATCCAGTTACCAATTTAGATTTAGCATATCCCATATCATCCAGATAACCATAATTGTTCCATAATAATTACTACGATGAAGTAACTCGAGTCAAGTGCTCACTATCCAGGAGCGATGGCGATTCGAATCGATTCCTAACCAGCTGGTGATTTATTCCTTACACAAACCTCACTCACCCGCTAAAGTGAGATTTCACTCACCCGCTAAAGTGAGATATTGATCACCGAGTCAACTTTCCAGGAATCTCGAGTTTGCCAGGAACCACATGTACCCGGGGGCCGACCGACTGCACTTTGGTCTTATCATCTCGCCCCCGTGTCCTACCACACCTGCTCCGGCACAGTGCGCTGCGGGCAATCTACTCGGCCCGAAAAATCTCCCAGCTTCGCGGTCGGAAGGTACTTTATCCGGCCAGCTAAATGTAAGGCATGCGTTCAACATGACTCGAGGCCCAACAACGAACGGTCCTTAATCGACACAGACGGAAACTAACAGCACCCCAGAACCCTGTCTGGTTGCCTCCAACTTTTCCGTCCGGTCTCCAATTATCCATCACACATGGTTAATTCCAGGATATCATTCTTTTCATGGCTAACTTCTTCCAGTAACCACCTATAAATGTAGGTGACCAGATATCACCGATCGCTACCGGTCTAAGCAAGGCTAAGCAGTTATTCGATCCTGACCTAACTGGGTAAAAGGTAATAAGGTAGGCAAGGATAGTAATAAATGCATCAACGGTTTCAATCAACTCCTACAACTTAATGCAACAATATATAAACTCATATATATAGAAAGAATTGCTTTTATAAATTAGGAGACTTATAATGCTCCGGGGCTTGCCTGGGATCCGACACAAGTCAGTTCAGTTAACTTGCACCATCCTGGTGACATCTCAGATCCTAGCACTCGCTTAGTCCTTCCATCTTCGGGACAGATCCATCAAACACCGTCTTCAGGTTTGGCTCCAACATCACGTCCTTCACGTGGTTCATCTAGCGTACCTAGATGAGATGCAATATGCAATTGCATAAATATGAAGAATAGTACCATGAGACACATCACAAAATAGCAAGCAAGACAAGCATAGTTTACACTAACACACTTAAGTACTTTGCGATGCTTAATTTAAACATCACACAATCTATCATGCTAAGATGGCAAAGAAGACGACAACACCAATCATGACACAAGTTTCCCAAGATCTCAAGTGCTCTAACTCAGTCATCATTCAAGACATACGTCACACTTAACAATATACAAGCAAGAACTATAATTGGAATCTGCCAATTTCTGGACATGCAAACAGCAGCTACAAGATTTAGCTATAACTGGAGTTATACAAATCCAAATGACTTGCAAGAAGACATTATGGAAAGCTTATGAAATTTTCTACAATTCATATTAAATCATCTTAGCATAATCCTCAAGTTAACTAAGTCAAATATATCCATTTACAGAAACTGGTCTACAATTGACAGAAAACAGCCATTTCTGAAACCCAACTTTAAACAGCTATAACTCTTAAACTACTTGGACAAATGACACCAATTTTTAATAGAAGCTAGATACATGAATTATCTACAACTTTTGTATAAACAAGTTTCACAACAAAGCACATTATCATGAAGAACTTTGCTAAGTTCCCAGATCTGTCCATAAACCACATCGGCAAGAAAATAATTATTAACTTATGTTGCAAATACATAATTAGGCAAAACCAACTTTACCAACATGTCACACATGACTAAATAACATCAGAAAACCTAGTGTCCATGACCAAATAAATTCTTTTAATGCATTTCTTAATTTATTTTAGATAATAAGGTGACTTAATGAACATATACCAAAAGTGCACAATAACTTCTACAAAAATTACAGTGGCTCACATATCCTCTCAATAGTCTACTGTACAAATTTCACTCCATTTGGATATGTATAGCAACCTCTATGAAAAAGACAAGTTGCTAAAGCAAGAATTCATGTGAGAGCAAGATAAACCAATAACTCACTCATACTTCATCCAATACTCATGAAATTTTTACCACACATCAACTATCACATGAGTAGCATGCCACAAAAATTTCACTTCATTTGGAGCCCTAGATCTACAGTTATGAAAAATAACAAATTCAACTAGCATTACAACCTTACTGCACAAATCTATTTTTACCGCAAAATATTTAAACTAAAACATGCCATATTATAGATCCACTGCATAGACAATTTCACAAGGATTCCAAAAAGTCCTCATTTACTATTTTATGAATTTTCCACGATTTACTATGAATTTCCAAAGTTCCTGCAAAATAATTACAAACCAGTCCTTATGGCACTATTCACCTGAGTCTATGACATTGCAGTTACACCCCTCCCTTTAGTCGAATTGCTGCGCGAGGTCCTTCACGTGAATCACAGCAGAGGAGGCCGTCGGAGCCGGTTCGACCGGCCGGCGAGGGCCTTCGGCCAGCCAGGGACGCGAGGGGGGAGGCCGGCCGGTGGCGCGGCCGGGCCAGCCGTGGCCAGCCAGAGCCATGCCCGGCCCTGGGCACGGCCGGCAGAGGCTGCAGGAGGGCCGGCTGCGGCAGCAGGCAACACCGGCGGCAGCGAGCTACAGCGGCTGTGGTGACTGGAAAAATAGTGCAGGGGGAGCGGCGCACGACTGAGAAGGTGGTGGCGCACGCGGGGAAGCCTGGAGGCAGCGAGGACGTGGCGGCGCAAGCTCAGCGGCGGCGCCCATGGCGACCGCGCTCTGGCACCCGCGCGCAAGCTCTGGAGAGCGAGAGGGAGAGGGCAGAGAGAGCCAGAGGGAGCTCGGGCGCTGGGCTTTCACTAAAGGAGGGCGCAGGGACGCGACAGGGAGGCAGGGGCGTGGATGCACGCGTCGGCAATGGAGGGGGGCGAGCTCACGCATGGCTGCCACGCACAGGCCACGCGGCATCCTTTTGGGCGTTTCCGCGAACACCTGGCGGGCGACGGAGTGGCCGTAGTGGAACACGTATTTAGGACGTCTACGGGCCGAATTTGACAATGGCCCCAAAACGAAGTTTGCTTCTTTCCTGACACTCTACATTTCTTGTTTAAGGAGCCAAGTCATTAGAGCTCTGGATCAGCAGGTAATTAGGCTCCAAGTTAATAGTGTCAACGTATTAACGGCGATGAACAAAAACCCAAATTGAGGTTCAAAACGAAGTCAAACTTAGCCCAACTTTTTATATGCTTTTCTCCATAATATAACCTTCAACTTTTATTTTTGGACCAACTCAAGTTGCTTAGCAAAATTTGGAGAACGCGGAATGCCAACGTCGTTGCTTAGCGAAACTGACTTAGAATAATTCTAAGTGTTGAAATCAGCAGCAGGTTCCAACTTCAAGCCTCTATTTGACTTATTTCCAAGTTGATCCAGCTCTTGGTCCAAAAACAAAGTTTGTTCTACATGATATGGACTACAACTTTCATTTAAGGTCCAACCTCAAAACTGGTATAGAACCTATTGTTCTACTTTGACCAAAGTAGGATCACAATGAAGCTTAGATTATACTTTTTGATCCATTGGAGCATTTTCTTGGCATTTGCTCAACATGAACCTTTCATGACTTTTGTTGTAGAGTTTATCTAGAGTCATTTGGGCATGGTTGCAAGATTTGGTTGACGATCGAGAATTCCATTCACTTTATAAAATAATGCAAGCAAGGACATAACTCGTCATTTCATGTGACTTCTTGATTCCAAACTTCACGAAACTTTTCCATGGATTAATATAGATGGTTATTGATGTGAGACACATGAAGATATCCCAATAACACCAGCCAATCATATATCTTAAAAAGGGCCTATATATAAAGCAAGGGTGCAATATCCAAGTTTAGGTTGGGGCTCATTTCCATAGGTTTGATCTAACATCTTCATCATCACTTAATCTATCATGTTTGAGCTCAAACCCATTGCTCAACTGGTGGCAAACACCTGGGGTGTTACAGTAGCTTCCAAAATATGGACTTCTTCTTTCACATGGGTGCGTGACCGTTGGCGTCCTTCGAAACAGGTTGGCTGCCAGGTCCCTTTCCAAATATTACTTTCACATCATTGACCATATCGAGGATGTCCTCACCAGTTTGGTTGCGAGGCTTGGTCTGGTGGTCTGCCTTACCTTTAAAATGCTTGCCTTTCTTTCTTACGGGGTGATTTGCAGGAAGAAATCGTCGACGCCCAAGGTACACAACCTTGCGACACTTTTTCAAGAATATACCTTTCATGTCACCAAAACAGTGCGTGCATGCATTATATCCCTTGTTTGATTGTCCTGAAAGATTACTTAGAGCTGGCCAATCATTGATTGTTACGAACAATAATGCTCGTAGGTCAAAGTGCTCCTGCTTGTGCTCATCCCACACGCGTACACCTGACTTGTTCCACAAAAGTAGAAGTTCTTCAACTAGTGGCCTCAGGTACACATCGATGTCGTTGTCAAGTTGCTTTGGGCCTTGGATGAGCACCGGCATCATAATAAACTTACGCTTCATGCATAACCAGGGAGGAAGGTTGTAGATACATAGAGTAACAGGCCAAGTGTTGTGACTACTGCTCTGCTCCCCGAAAGGATTCATACCATCCGTACTTAAAGCAAACCTTAAGTTTCTTGCGTCACTTGCAAACTCAGGGAATTCTCTATCGATTGCTCTCCACTGGGACCCATCAGCAGGGTGTCTCAACATATTGTCTACCTTACGGTCTTCTTTGTGCCATCGCAACAACTTTGCATGGTCTCTGTTTCTAAAAAGATGTTTCAAGCGTGGTATTATAGGAGCATACCACATAACCTTGGCAGGGATTTTCTTCTTGGGACGTTCGCCCTCAACATCACCAGGGTCATCTCGCCTGATCTTATACCGCGACACGTGACATACAGGGCATGCATCCAACTTCTCATACTCCGTGCCACGATAGAGGATGCAGTCATTAGGACATGCATGTATCTTCTGGATTTCTAATCCTAAAGGGCAGACTACCTGTTTTGCTTCGTACGTAGTGCTGGGCAATTCGTTATCCTTCAGAAGCATCTTCTTTTGGATTTTTAGTAACTCCGTGAATCCCTTGTCAGATACACCATTCTTTGCCTTCCATTGCAGCAATTCCAATGTGGTACCTAACTTTTTCTGCCCCGCATCACAAGTTGGGTATAGCAATTTCTTGTGATCCTCTAGCATGCGGTCGAACTTGATCTTCTCCTTTTCACTTTCGCATTCTCTTTGTGCGTCACGAATGGCCTGACCAAGATCGTCAGCGGGCTCCTCCTTTGCCCCTACCTCTTCTTTGATCAGTGGGCTTCTCCTCTGCCCCCACCTCTTCTTCAGTGGGCTTCTCCTTTGCCCCCACCTCTTCTTCAGCTTTCCCCATTACAGTATCATTGAAGGCACCATATTCAGCAAAAATGTCATCATCGCCCCATTGTTCTTCTTCACCTTCTTCCATTACAACTCTGGTTTCTCCGTGCTTCGTCCAACAAATATAGTTTGGCATGAAACCTGACTTGAACAAGTGTGAATGAAGAGTCTTTGAGTTAGCATATTCCATCGTATTCTTACATACGGCACATGGGCAGCATATGAAACCATCGCGTTTGTTTGCCTCGGTCGCACGTAACAAAGAATGCACGCCATCCATGAACTCTTGGGAGCGATGATCAGCATTATACATCCAATGCCGACTCATCTGCATTACATGACATAAATACAGTATTAAAACTTAGAACATAATTAGTTAATTATACAACATGCATACCACCACAAAAGCTATAAATTTAATAAAGCCTCGCTACAATGTAGACAATCCCAACTACCACTAAAAACACTAAAGCTAAAATGCACTTCAGTAGCACAAGGATTTCGCGACCAATCCCAACTAAAACAGACATATCCCCCGTTTGTTCAACATCTTTGGGCTTCTTCGGCTGGATCACTGCCTCATTAGCCGCCATATCTGCCTGTTGTGCAAGATATTTTTGCACGAGTTCAACATACTCTTCCTCCTAGTAGAAGCCTAAACATCCAGTGCCATCCCACTGAAATTAAAACAGAAAATTAGAACTTTAATCACAACCATCATGAAAATAGATATAAACTAACCATAGTCATTAAATATGATAAAATAACTCACATTGCGATCCGGACACTTGTAGAAAATGCGACCCTTGTTAGGACCCTCCTTCTTCACTCGGTACTCCATCACAATCTTCGTCTCATCACAACACTTGTCGCATGCAATGAGTGGGAGGCCCGGCCTAAGTCGCTTTGGAAACCCATGAGAGGCCGAGGACCCAGAAGCAGTTGCCATCTACTCTCTATACTCATTTTTTAATACACTATAAATTTCTCATTTTATAAACAAATAAAATTAAAAAACTCTAAAATTCTCTATATCTCTAAACAATGAAGTGTGCTATGCATGCTACAAATGAACGGTGAATACTAGTTTTTAATAGCTACTTTAACCTTCCTTCATGTAAATATGCAAGCTTGAAGTGATTTTGAGCTCAAATTGCTTACAAATGAAAAAACCACAATAAAGAACCATATATATATATAGTGAACAAAATGAGATAAGACAATGGTGAAACATGAGAGTATGAAGTTGGTAACCTTTAGAACCGAAGAATCGATGGAGGAATCGAACAAATCGATGGAGGAATCGAAGAATGGATGGAGAAAGAGCAAGAACACTGCTTAAATTTGAACTGAAGCCCTCGGGCGGGCTCGGGGAGGAAGAAGACGGCCAGCAGGATTTATAGGGGGACCTTTAGTCCCGGTTGGTGGATCCAACCAGGACTAAAGGTCACTTTCTAGTCCCGGGCCACGCCACTAGCCGGGACAAGAGCTTTACTCCCGGTTGGAGCCACCAACTGGGAGTAAAGGTCGACCTTTAGTCTCGGTTGATGGCTCCAACCGGGACTAAAGGTCCTCTACCACAATGGCCTGGCGCAGGAGCCGTTGGACAGGGACCTTTAGTCCTGGTTGGAGCCACCAACCGGGACTAAAGGTCTCTCTAGTCCCGAGCGCAATATTTCCCAGGACTAGAGCCTGGTTTGGCCCTTAGATCAAAGGTCTGTTCTCTACTAGTACACGTGTTCTCCGTTATGACGTCTCTCCGGAGGGGGTTCAATCTTCAGGGTGTTGTCATAAAATCTAAAGAACAATTTGTTGTGGTACTTGTGACTTGTCTTTAAGAAGCGCCGGTTCCTTAGGTAAACTATCTTCTTGAATGCATCCAGGTACACCCATGTAGTACCATCCAAGCAAACCAAGCATCCCGTCTTCCCTTTGATCTATCCAGACAAAGCAAATAGCGCGGGGTAATCATTGGTAGCAACAAATATTATTGCTCTACATATGAAGTCCTCCTTTCGAAATGCATCGTACATCGGCTCCCCATGCCTCCATAGCCTCTCCATTTCTTACAACAAAGGCTCGAGGAACACATCTATATCAATGCCTGGTTGTTTAGGGCCAGAAATAAGAATAGTGAGGAGAAGGTACTTTCTCTTCTGACACAACCACGTTGGGATGTTGTACATGGTCAAGATCACTGGCCAAGTGCTGTGGTCGCTCATCCTCTCATTGAAGGGATTCATTCCATCGGTGCTCAAGCCAAACCGTACATTCCTTGGGTCATCGCTGAATTCTTTGTGCTTCTCATCGAACCATTGCCACTGACTACAATCTGCCGGGTGTGCAATCTTATCATCATCCACCTTGCGCTCATCATCCCACCATGTTATGAGTGTGATTTCTTTAGGATTTAGGAAGATACGTCTCAAGCGGTCGGTCACTGGCAAGTACCACATTACCAAGGTAGGAATTCTTCTCTGCTTTGCATCATTGCCTAATGGAGTGTCCTCTGGGGGCTGAGATTCTTGTACCACCTTTTTTGTACCCTTCTTATTCCTCTTTTTCCCTGTGGAGGCTTCGTCCCCACCGTAAAGGTCATTATTCTTGTACCGGTTGGCCCCACACCAGGGACATTTATCCAGTGACTTGAACATTTTGCCATGAAAAAGTATACAGTGGTTGGGGCATGCATGGATTTTTTCAACCCCCATTGTCAATGAACTTATGACCTTCTTCGCTTGGTATGTGTTGGCGGGAACTGAGTTTGGTTGTGGCAGCACCCACGATTAGAGATGCAATAGATCATTGAAACTACAGTCTGACCAGCCGTACTTAGCCTTCAGGATGAGTAGCTCAAGCATAAAACGTAGCGATGTCCAATGTGTCGGACAGCCCTTTTCAACACCATACACAATCTCCTTCGATGTTTTTGTCACCCTTTCCAAATTTTCTAGACCTTTCGGGCTATTTAGAAAAATCTCTGGTCCAAGGGCTCGAATCATGTCCTCCAAATCATCTTCATCCCGACACGTGCTCCACCATCATTATTGGCACCACCTTCGTCGTTACCATCCCAACCACCAGCATCACCACCTTGTTTATTGCCAAACTCCGAATCCATTCGTGCATCAAGCTCTGCTGAATATTGGGACAGGGATTCTATGGTTTCGTCATCGTATTCCTCCTCATCCTCGTCGTTAACAATAACCGTTTCACCATGATAAATCCACACTGTGTAGTCCTCAACAAATCCTCGCATAATCAAATATGATCTGATGATAGTCACATCTGTCCATGCCATACAGTTCTTGCAATCTTTACAGGGACAAATAATTGTATCCTTATTCTCTGTCAATGTCGTTGCATGTTTCTTTATGGCCTCAATAAATTTATCCACCTCTTCACGGAAACCTGCCTTGAACCTTAACGAACCATACATCCAAGAGTTCCTGTACTCCATCTTTTACAATAACAACAAAACAAACATAAAGGACTACTTATTCAGATATATATAAAAATGAATCAAATTAATAATTACTTAAGAATAATTGTATATACTTCAGATATATGAATATAAATCAAATAAAATTATATGAAGCATACAAACACACCATGGTAGAAGAAAATTAATTAATGGCCTATTTATCCATAAATAATTAAAATACATATTTGTTGATTACGATAAACAATTTCAAAGACAACAATTAGCAACAATTATATTTTACCCAATATCTTTCATGCAAACCCTAGTCTAATTTCATCAAACACAAATTTACAAAACCAAAATTAATAAAAAAACCAAACCCTAGATCTAGATCTACATGCACATGAAACATCCATAAAACTAACTAATTATTCACTAAAATCAAGAAACATGGACCAAATAAGGGTATGATCATGTTCCCCTCCCTAATTTACCCTAGTGCATTCAAAACTTGGGTCTAATTTGCTTCATAAGTAGCTTAAGCACCATAGAAGAGAAAGAAAAGCAAAACTCTAATTACTCACTAACCAACCATTAAAACTTTAAAAAAAGTGTGGAATAATATTTTCTTACCGTTTACAACCTCTCCACCAAAGGATTTGGGACCAAAACCTTTCCCCCTTAGTAGAGCAATTTTTGGAAGGTGCCCAAGGCATCCCCACCTTTCTTTCATGGGTTGGAGTGAATGACCCGAGGAGAAAGAAGGTGCTGCAGTTTGCTTTATATGTGGATCATTTGTAGGGGCGGTCGTCCCTATAAATCGGAGGTATTTATACGCGGGCATTTATAGGGGCGGCTCAATCACCAGCCACCCCTACAAAAATTCAATACTGGGGGCGGCTGGTGAGTGAGCCGCCCCTATAAATTCGACACATTTGTAGGGGCGGCTCGTATGACCAGCCGCCCCTGCTGTTCTATTTGTAGGGGCGGCTAGTCTCTGGGCTTCCGAGCACGCCACTATATGGGCGGCTCCATCACCAACCGCCTCTATAAAAAATTTATCCTGTTGCTACAAACCATTTTTTACGTAGTGTTAAACTCTGATTTTGATGTTCCAAATTAATTTCTTCAACGTCTCGACGGCAATAACTTAATGGTGGAGTCAATTACTCTTGGTGGCACGTTTTTGTCGTCAGCAAGAGCACACTTGACTTGCTCCATGAACAAAAGAGAATATTAAAGAAACAATCACAAGAAATTGAGGCACTCATACACCCTGTTCGTTTGATCGTATCAGCCATGCTTATTAGCTATGATATAATGTTTTTCTTTTACAACAAAACAGCATCAGCTGGCTTATAAGCCACACTAACAGGGTGATTAGAAAATGAAGATCTCAGTGCTTCCCATGTCTCACGTACTCTTTTCTGAACGTGATATATCGTTGTTGCAAGGTGAGTACGTGACATCGAGCATTCCAAACAGCTTCTGGACTCAAGAGTCTCAACTGGATGGTAACACGAAGCTGTTGGGGCCGGTGGCGTGCGTACGTACAATCAACACGCGCATCCTTCGTCATCATCAGCTGCATGCGTGCGCCCAATGCCCATACCCTGCCGCCTCCGCCGAAACCGAGGAGGCGATGGAGAGCCCCGGCCGACCTCAACCGGTCGATCGAGAGAGGGATCCTATGGGGCCGGGGAAATCAACAAGAGAGCGGAAGCACGCGCGGCGCGACCGCTCGATCCCTGCACATATTTCCTTGCGCAGGCCGGGCATCCCCTTGCTTCACGGACCCGGCGCGCAACGCGCACTGTGCAGCAGCAGCAGCCGTCCTCTCGCTGTATCCCGGCCGGGAAGAAGATCGTGTGCTCTGGTCGGACGGCCGGTGCTCTCTCTGAATCTCTGCTTTAACAAGGCCACCACCTGCTCCTTCCGCCAGCTAGAGCGATGTACTGGTAGTGGTAGACGACGACTGCGCGATCGCAAGTTGCACGGCTTGCTACCACGTTGCTGCAATGCTGCTACTGGCGTGCGTACTCCGAGTACCATGTGGCCGGCGAGCAGGCAATGCAGGAGCCTCTCACTCGATAGTCAGGATGACTGTCGCAGAAAGATGAGGACAGAGGAGTAGGTTGGCAATAAGTCTGCACTTCATCAGTGACAGCCTGACTACCGGCCCTGGTACCTGAATTATACCGTCAGTTCTTACATTACATATACTTCTTCTTGGCACGGCATACAGGCACCGTGGAATTGTTTCTCAGGACATATGAGTGATCGTCCATTCCAGCGCCTAGAAGTATATATATATAAATATAAAACCCATGCAGCTAACAGCTCTAGGTCACGCGGTAATTGGCGCGCTGGTACTGCCTCAAGCGATGGTGCAGGCCAAGTAAAGACGTTCGTCCGGATATGCTGCTGGCTGCCGCGGTACGTGCTGATGACGACCGGGGATTTTTCTGCGAGGCTTGCAGGATCCACAGGATGGTTCAGTACCACTGCTTGAAAGTCCGGGAAAAAATCATTGGAAGACTTCAAGCATGCAGCAAAAGCGAGAGAGACAATTCAAGCAAAGCAAGCAATAAAGCATGCATGCATCGATCGACCACGAACGTTGCATTGCATGCAACACACGTAGTTGTAGATCCCACAAAAAAGCTTTTCGTTCCATCGAACACAGCACCAGGAATAATCAACACTGATCGATCAAATACCGGGGCATGCAAAGGGAACTAACAGGAGTTCAGATGCCGTCAGAGAGCAATGTAAAGGCGGGACCTGCTTCAATTCAACAGCCATGCATGTATGCATGATGCCCCCACACACAGGGGCCCTGCTAGCTAGAAATAAATCATTGAACCATGGGACAAGCTACTGCAATACTAACGTGTGTTGTGTGTATATAGCAGCAAGCAAACAGGCAATGAAGCAGACGCAGGCACGTCCCCGCCGGCCGACCCCATGGCGAGAGAGGACCACCAGCTGGTTATGGTGTAGCCAGTGAGTCAGACGGTCTCACACACCATGCCCTGAAAACCATGCATGCCAGGTTTCCTATACGGTCCCTTCATGTCAGGAAGACAGGAACCCAACAACAGTGACATGCAGAGAGACAGAGAAGCTGGGACTGGGAGTCACAACATGCATGCATGGCACCGCACATCATACCGCTTACGGTGTCTTTCATGCCCGCTGCTAGTGATAGCTGCTCCTCTGTGTACCTACAAATGATACGAAGCCAGCGAAAAAACAAACAAACAAGCAGCTTTATGTCGACTATAGTACTTACTGCTTAGAAGCATGATTTCCCTAGCTAGCTAGTTAATCCACTTATATCATACCATAAGGGTCAGCCAAAAAAAAAAACCCTCAACGCCGCATCCCGGAGTAGGTTTATGTTTGACAAATATGGTGTTAAACTCCAATTGACTAAAGTATAATAATGCTTTATTATGAGCATGTTTGGATGCCACACACGGCCAGCTGTTGCGGCGCCTAAGTTGTGGCGCTGAAAATCCACGCCACAACTGTAATGAAGTTTTGTAAAAAGAAAACCTGTGGCTGCCGCAGCTTTGCTTCAACCAAACATCAGCTTTTCATTGTTTGGGTGCCGCACCCTACTAGGCGTACGTGGCAATCTCTGGCGGGAACCAAACACCCCCAATATATGCTTGATTTAAGTTCAAATTGATTTTGCCTCGCTCTCCACCGTGTGCGTCGTAAGGATTAGGACCGTCAAATGTAAAGGGGCATAGTTTTTCTCGGTTAGCATGCCCATGTGATCTGATAGTCTATTAGCTCAATGATAGAGGTCTATGGTAATTGTGTCTAGTTCAAACTTCAACGTGCTCATCAAAGCCGGACGGAAATCCATGTTGACGCACGGACAAACAAACACACACTACCGGACAGAGCATCTTTACCGAGGGCCTGTCCCTTTGCCGAGGGCAAATAATCGGACACTCGGCAAAGAGTCTTTGCCGAGGGCTAGACCTTCGGCAAAGACAAGCACACGACAACAATAATTATTTGCCGAGGGCTAAACCCTCGGCAAAGGGCCGGCCCTCGGCAACACCGCCTGACACGATGTCCGTCTTCTACCGTCAATCTTTGCCGAGGGCATCGCCGTTAGGCCCTCGGCAAAGACTTTTTAACCGTTTTTGCAATTTTTTTTAAAAAATCCTTTGCCGAGCGTCCTGTGACCTGGCGCTCGGCAAAGACAGTCTTTGCCGAGTGTCAAGGTTGGCACTCGGCAAATTAAAAAAAAATTGTTTTTTTTCTCCCCATTTTTTCCTGGGCTTTGCTACAGTAATTGAAACTCCATTTCAAAATTTGGGACAATTTTGAGTTTTTTTACTATATTTCCTTAATTATTTTTGTTTCGTTGAATTTTTTCGACTATTTCAAATTTGAACTGCATGTACATGAAATAATGGAATTTGGTCATTCAAAAAATGGTATTCATGATGTTTGCCGTATGTTGAGGCCGTATCCAGGAACTCGCATGAAATTACGAGCATCTTATTGTCGTAACATGGCGATGTACTTGCGGTAAAAGTGTATTTAAATTATATAAAATCCAAACGAAGTCCAAAAATCATGAAACTTGTCGAGGTGTCTTGTTATCGCATGTGGAGGCCGTGGTAAAAAATTGAGAAAGTTTGAAGCAAGTTGTGACGTCGGATGCCTAAAAGCCAAACATCTCCAGATGCTTGTGGTGACGATGGCTGGATGAGAGATCTATGCCGGGCCAACTGGTGCAAACCTTTGATAGATGAGAGACCGATGCGGGGCCAGATGTGCGAACCTTTGGGTGCCAATGTTGTAGGCTTTGTTTAGATGTACAATTATCTGTCTCAGTCCATATGTGTTAGAGTGGATTGTGGTAGAATTTAGTTTAATCTCTACTTCAATCTATTTTAACACATGTGAATTGAGCTAAATATATGGGCATCCAAACAGGACCGTAGATGGATTTGCCACCAACAACGCATGATTTCGGATGAAATAATATCCAATCTAATGTCTACGGATGTTTGTTAGGGCTAACTAATTCATAAGGCGGATTATTGATCTCTCCAGGATGACGCGATCGAAAGATAGGATTGAACGACGCTAGTCTATAGTTCTTGACACTACGCCAGATTTGCACATCACTGTCGGCCTCATCACTGCCGGATTTGTGAGAATCGGCAGTGACGTACCTTCATTGTCGGTTATGAGCTTAAAAATGAAAAAATGATTGGTGCTGGGCTAAAACCGGCAGTGAAGGACCACATCACTGTTGGTTTTTGGCTTGAACCGGTAGTGTTTTGGCGGGTACTCATCACTGTCGGTTTAAGCCAAGAGCCGACAGTGATTGGGCACTATCACTGTCGGTTCTAGCCAAGAACCGACGGTGATAAGCCTACAACACAAAAATGCTCTAGCCATCCTCTCCTTCCTCCTCTCTTCCATCCCGAGAACAGAGGCGCGCGTTTGGACCCTTCCCTCCATTATTGCAGCTGCTCTTCACCATGAAGCTAGTGCTTAGACTTTGAAGAATGGCTTGATCTTTTTGCTTTAAGGTTAGTAATAAACATCCACTTCTTTGATTTTGTTGCTTAATTAGCTTCATTTTAATGGCTACATTGCTTGATTCTCATTCTAGTTCTTTCTCCATTCTAGAGAGCACTTTTTCAATTGGACATTTGTGCAAGGCTCAAATTGTGATGAATCCATCATCCAAAAGGTTGGTGTCTATGAAGACATTTAAATTCCTAGCTAATTATTCCATGGTGGTCAAGATCATCATTGTTAGTATGTGATGCTATAATTAGTTCTTAGAAGTAGAGTAGAATAGTTGTTCAATATTGTGCAATAATTGTTTTTTACTATGATTTTCAATTTACAGGGCCGGGGCTACCAATTTCAATTTTTCAATAATTAGTGTACAATAATGTTTTCCAAAAATGGTACTTTCGAGCTACAATTGTTGTTCATGAAGCTCGATTTCTTATTAATTCTTTGTAATTACTGTCTCAGTATTTTTTGTGCAGAGATGGATCGAGAGTGGATGCATCTGTCCCGAACGGACAAGCGGTACGTGCATGGCGTTAGCCAGTTTATCACCGATGCCAAAGCCCATGCTGGGAATGGGAACCCTGTCTTCTGCCCATGCAAAGATTGCAAGAATCATAGGAGCTTTCGTCAAATTGAGTCTATACGATCGCACTTGATTACCAGGGGGTTCATGCCAAACTATACGATATGGACTATGTATGGCGAGGTTGGTGTGAATGTTCTGTAGGGAAACGATGATGATGTGGACATGCCTAACGTAGTCATCCACGATGCTGACGAGAAATTCGGTGTCGACACAGAACCTATGGCCACAGTTAATAATGTGTTTAGGAACATGCTAGCTGACGACACCGAGGATAACGATGACATTTCTCAGCTGCTACGTAATGTAGAGACCGGATGTCTTAGTGAAAGACAGCTAAGAAAGCTAGAGAAAATGAGACAAGATGGCAAAACACCATTGTATAGGAATTGTCCAATGAGCAAACTAGAAGCCGACATCATGCTGTTAGAGTTCAAATCGACAAATGGATTGAGCGATAAAGGCTTCGATCAGTTGTTAGGTATAATAAGGAAAATGCTCCCAGAAAAAAACGAGTTACCAGAAAAGACATACTTGGCTAAGCAAATGATCTGCCCCATCGGCCTCGAGGTTAAAAAAATCCACGCGTGTTCCAATGATTGCATATTGTACCATGGAGAAAAATACAAAGATTTGGACAAGTGCCCCAAGTGTGAAGCTCCATGGTACAAGGAAGGACCGTCAGATGAGGGTACCAAGACCAGAGGAGGTCCCATAAAGGTCGTTTGGTATTTCCATATAGCTCCCCAGGTGCATAGGCTGTTTGCATGTGCAAAGTCAGCCAAGCTGTTGCGCTGGCATGGCGAAGAGCATAAGAAAGATACAATGATGAGGCACCCCGCCGATAGGCATGACTGGAGGACTATCAATACTATGTTCTATAAGGACATCGGTGGAGAGGTAAGGCACATTTAGTTTGCTTTGAGCACAGATGGGATGAATCCTTTTGACCAGGTTAGAAGCAATCATAGCACCTGGCCAGTGACGCTCTGTATATACAACATTCCACCTTGGGTCTGTATGAAGTGGTCGTACATCCAGATGCCACTACTAATCCAAGGGCCAAGACAACCTAGGAATGACATCGATGTGTTTCTGGAACCAGTGATCGATGAACTAGTGGAGATGTTTGAAAAGGGTGTGCCAGATGTTTGGGACGAGTACAAAAAGGAACATGTCACGATCAAGGGAGTACTTATCGCTACAATCATCGACCTGCCAGGTCGAGGTTCGTTGTCTGGAGAGAAGACAAAAGGCTATACTAGATGTGTCCAGTGCTTGGACGACACCGATGCGGTAAATCTGCTAAATAACTCAAAGATAGTTTATATGGGACACCGTAGGTTTCTACCTAAGGATCACCCTTACCATAGGAACAGAAAAGATTTCAACGGTACTATTGAGAAATGCTTAGCTCCAAAATATCGAGATGGGCCTACGATACTTTGAGAACTCAACAAACTAGAGGTTGTGCTTAGAAAGGGGGACAATGCAGTAGCAGCGCCTAATGGGAGCGTTTGGAAGAAAAAAATTGATTTTCTAGAAACTACCTTACTGGCCATTTCTGAGTGTACACCACTGTCTTGATCCCATGCACATCACTAAAAACATGTGCGCTAACACTCTTAACACCTTGATGGACACCAGGGGGACATCGAAGGATTCACTAGCCACACGCCTAGACATGCAACACTTAGGAATCAGGAAGGAGCTGCATCCTATGGAGCTAGAGAATGGCCAGTTCGAACTTCCGGTTGCGTCATGGACATTGAAGAAGGAAGAAAAGCGTGCGCTTATTTCTTTCTTCAATGAACTTAAAGTCCCGACGGGCTACTGTGCGAACCCGAAGAGGCTAGTGAACATAAGAGAACTCAAGTTCAACTATGGCCCTATGAAGGCTCATGACTGTCATGTCATTATGACTCAACTGCTCCCTATTGCCCTGCGTGGTATCCTCACCCCAAAGGTCCGTGCCCCAATCATAACGCTTTGCTCGTTCTTCAATGTGATCTCAAAAAAGGTCACTGATGTGTCCATGCTAGAGCAGCTGCAGCGGGACATAGCCGAAACTCTCGTTAGGCTTGAGATGCATTTCCCGCTGACTTACTTTGATATCTCATTGTATCTGCTCATTCATCTTGTTGACCAAATTAGAGCCCTTGGCACAATGTACTTACATCAGATGTTCCCTTTCGAAAGATTGATGAAAGTTTTTAGGAGGTATGTTAGAAACAGATTCAGGCTAGAATGAGACATGGTTGAAGGATGGTCAACGGAGGAGGCCATTGAGTTCTACACATATTATCTAGACATCAAAAGGGTCAGAGTTCCAGAATCTCGTCATGAGGGAAGACTACGTGGCAAAGGAATGATCGGGGAGAAATCTGTTATAGTAGACGATCCTGTTTCTTTCAGACAGGCACAGTTTGCTGTTCTCCAGCAAGCCGAGGGTGTGATGCCATACATTGACGAGCACAGGCAATCGCTGCAAACTCTATATCCGAGCAGGTCACAGGCTTGGCTAGATAAAAAACATAAGGAGGAATTTGCCAGCTAGTTGCGACGTCGCTTGCTTGGAATAAAGTTGGGTAATCAACTGGATGCCTTAGCCAAGGGACCTTCGAGTATATATCTTAAGTACCAAGGGTATGAGATCAATGGATTCACATTTTACACAAAAAAAGTAAGATGGAAAGGGCACATACCAAAATTGTGGTGTTCGTTATGATGCTCACGACGAAAACAACAATGTGCAGGCAGCATACTATGGTTTCATAGAGGAGATATGGGAGCTAGCCTACGGTCCGTTGAAGCCAGCTCTTTTTCGCTGCCAGTGGGTCTGACTTAAGGAAATAAACACTGACAGCGAAGGGTTCACTACCATTGATCTCACTAAGACTGCATACAGAGACGGCCGCTCTGTCCTTACAAGAGATGTTATGCAAGTCTTCTATGCAAGGGACAACAAGACAAAAGGAATGCTAAAAGTAGTCCTAGAAGGAAAAAGAAAGATTGTCGATGTTGATGGAGTGACGGACGAAGAAGACTATAGGAGCTATCAGAAAATGCCTCCATTCGGGACGAACATACCCCTACCTGTCCTTTAAGAGGGTGACGAACCTACTTACGTATGAATTGATCACAATGAGGCCCTCATTGTTGATGCACCTAAAGATAGTTAGATTATAGTTAACTATGTAATCATTATGCAAACGTTGTATTAGTAATTCGCACTGAATATTTAATTTATATTTTGTGCGCATCTCTACAATTTAATTATTGACTATATAATCAAATATTAAGATGATGTTCATAAATACTATTGTTTGATAATTATAGACCATTAATTAATTATCATAGAATTAAATAATCAAGACACAAATTTTTGTGTTATTTTAGAATATAAACTAACTGCATTATTTCTATTAATAAATAAATAAAGAAAAGCAAACTAAGTGAACTCCCTATCCTAGCTCAGCGGTTAAGGCTGTGCACTCTGTAGTCTGAGACCCGTGCTCGAATCCCGGACCAAACTTTTTTGATTTTGCATTTATGTTTAGTAGTGCATTACGATAGGATAAAAGAAAAAGAACAACTAATTCTAACGTAATCCCTATTCTAGCGTAGTGGTTGAGGCTCGAAACTAAGAACCCCGATACCTAGGATCAAATACTAGGCTCGGAATTTTTTTTATATTTTTTATAAAAAGACAATGAGACTGTGATTTTTTTATATTTTTTTACTAAAAGGCTGTAATGGCGGCAGGGCCCTTCACTGCCGGTTTTGGTTTTAAAACCGGCAGTGATAGCGCTGTGATGGCAGGCTCCAAACCGATAGTCATTTTTTATATTTTTTTACTAAAAAGCTGCGATGGCGACATGCACTTCACTGTCGGTTTTGGTTTTAAAACCGGCAGTGATAGCTTCTATCACAGTCGGTTGCTCAAACCGACACAGAAGGCCAAATTCACTGTCGGTTTTTAAACTAAAACCAACAGTGATGTATAGATGCTCCTCACATGCCAACAGTACTCCCATGACCACAACAGTTGGAACACTGCTTCCACCTACCCTGACAATTTTAGTTCAGAAATAAAAATGTACCACGACTGCTAGCCCCTATAAAATGGCCCTCGGCCAGGAGCTAGACTCTTCATGCATGTTGGTTTCAACCAGGCCTTATCAGCCATGATACAATGTTTTCCTCTCACAACAAACCACAGATATCATTATGCATCATAGTCCACCAAAATGGTGCACACATGAGGCCACCTTCATGGTCGGTTCTATTTAAAAACCGACAGTGATATCCATGCCCCCCATATAAAACAAACTGCCGGCCACATACATTGATTTCACCCACCCACGAACTCTCTTAGTCTCATTTCTCACGTTTCACTCTCACTTCTCAAGACATCCACTCTCTCTCTCTACGTGATTTGGTCATGGCTCCTGTATTTTTCAATGGTATTGATATGTTGTCTTCTCCAATATTCTATCTATATTCATTTGATCTATATTTATATTCATGGTTCTTTGCATTCTATATTTATATATATTCTTATTCCTTGCATTCGATCTATATTTAATTATGTTGCCATATTTTACTTGGAAGAATTTTTTTGTGCATATATTTTATGTTCATATTTTTTTTGCATTTTATCAATCAGGTGGTATGAACAACGGACCTCCCCCACCACAAGAACCAGGTTTTCACCCTGGCGATGAGCCATTCACTCCTAATGTGGCCATTCCATGGTTCCCTATTCCGGTTATTGTATAAAATATTTTCCAACATCTTTTGTTTTTTGATGCTAACAAATAAGTGTAATTATTTTAATATTATTGTTGCATGCATATATATCGCAGACTATATCCCCAATAGATTGGCTGCGAACATCACTTAGCTGGTTCTTTATCTTGGACATCATCGAGAACATGGCATCTAATGTAAGTGGTCGGCTATGGATGTGTGAACTCAGTTTTTTCATCCCTGTGAGGGGTTCAAATCATCGGAACCATATCCACGGGACGGGAATACAGAGCCCGGACGTGATAAGCGCCCAATTAAGTGTCATGCGCATCTGTTTAGAGGCACTTCGACGTATTTGCTATGATGTGCCTGATTTCTCGCACTTCAAGGCACTTGCTTTGAATGCTGGTGATATCCCCGTTCCGCAAGCAAGCGAATAGTTTGCGAGCTACAACCATGCGGATGTGGTAAAATGGTCACTTATACCTGAGTCGTGGTTATTTGTTGTTTATTATTGTAATAACATTCTCTATTTTTTTTTCTTTTTCTCCGTATGCAGATTGCGCTATAGGACCTTACCTATGCTGCATGTAGCTTGTGGGCCGTTCTAGACAAAGCTACGGAGCAACTCGGGTATGATTAGGACTTCTACAATGGAAACCTCGGCTAGCTCACTATAGAAGGACGCTAGTACTGCATAAGGATTACTAATAGGGACAGTGGTCATTCAGTAGGTTACATCTATGGCTGACCATTCTTTTGGTATTGTGAGGCATGAGAGAGTACACTCATACGGGCATTGGACTTCATCGATAGAAGCGGATACATAATCCGTGACATCAATTACCATATATAGCTACAGAGGCATGTTAGTGTGCGTGGCCCAATCGACCCCGACAGTAATTCCGATAGTAATTAATGTTTATTTAGCTAGGTTTTTAAGGTTGTAGTTTAATTGGGTTCTAATTTTAATATGTACGGCTTTGTGTGTTTAATTATTGTCATGCATGTAATTCGTGTAACATTTGTTGGGCAACTAGAAATATATATTCCGGTGTTATATTGGTCTCAAAATTATTCTCAGGCTTGCACGTGCCACGTGTGAAGGAAACATCAAGTTTGGGATTTTTCGGAGATGGTTCGCTACTTTCTGAGGTTTAATTGAATTTCCACACGACGACACCGTTTAATTATAGGTTGAACTGAGCCTACCCACGAAAAGATCTGGAATGGTGCCGAACTTTTACATAGGCTCTAATGTGCCCTAGGGATAAGAATTTTGTGGAGGTGGATGAAAAAATCTATTGGGTCCAAGATGAAATTCACCCTCTTTTATCTCATTCGGCACAGAGAAAAATATAATAAATAAAAAATGATCAAAAAAACCTCAGATCCTATGTGGGGTCTTAATTTAGGTGTACATGCTTATCAAAAAAATTCAAGCCATTTCGAAATAGGTGGAGTATACATGCTTCACAGAGGTACATGTGCTCTTTCATCGAACCATGACTATACACATAGGTTATCAAGGTTTCTGTGGTTCATAGGCATTCCGGTGTCGTATTGGTCTCAAAATTCTTCTCAGGCTTGCACGTTCCACGTGTGAAGGAAACATCAAGTTTGGGATTTTTCGGAGATGGTTTGCTACTTTCTGAGGTTTAATTGAATTTCCACGCGATGACACCGTTTAATTATAGGTTGAACTGAGTCTACACATGAAAAGATCTGGAATGGTGCCAAACTTTTACATAGGCTCTAATGTGCCCTAGGGATAAGAATTTTGTGGAGGTGGATGAAAAAATCTATTGGGTCCAAGATAAAATTCACCCTCTTTTGTCTCATTCGGCACAGAGAAAAATATAATAAATAAAAAAATGATCAGAAAAACCTCAGATCCTATGTGGGGTCTTAATTTGGGTGTACATGCTTGTCAAAAAAAATTCAAGCCATTTCAAAATAGGCGGAGTATACATGTTTCACAGAGGTTCATGTGCCCTTTCATCGAATCATGACTATACATTATAGGTTATCAAGGTTTCTGTGGTTCATACGCATTTCGGTGTCGTATTGGTCTTAAACTTTTTCTTAGGCTTGCACGTGCCACGTGCGAAGGAAACACCTAGTTTGGGATTTTTCGGAGATGGTTTGCTACTTTTCTGATGTTTAATTGAATTTCCACGCGATGACACCGATTAATTATAGGTTGAACTGAGTCTACCCACGAAAAGATCCGGAATGGTGCCAAACTTTTACATAAGCTCTAATGTGCCCTAGGGATAAGAATTTTGTGGAGGTGGATGAAAAAAAATCTATAGGGTCCAAGATGAAATTCACCCTCTTTTGTCTCATTCGGCACACAGAAAAATATAATAAATAAATAAATGATTAGAAAAACCTAAGATCCTTTGTGAGATCTTAATTTGGGTGTACAAGCTTGCCAAAAAAATTTCAAGCCATTTCAACATAGGAATACATATGCTTCTATTTATTCAGTATATAAAAGAATTTTTTAATATATATAAACATCACTGTCGGTTTCAAAAAACCGGCAGTGATGAGAAGAAACCGACAGTGATGCTTGTTATCACTGTCGGTTTATTTTGAAAACCGGCAGTGATATATAAAAAATGAAAAACAATTGTGCCAGCCCTCGGGTTTGAGCTCGGGTCTCGGACTGTAGAGTTCCGAGACTTAACCGCTGCTCTAGTATAGGATGTGTGCCAAGATTTATTTATTTTTTCTTTTTGACCTTTAGACCGCTTAATAAATTAAAAAATTAAACAAAAAATTGGGCCACCTGGGATTTGAACATAGGTATCGGGGGCTAAGTTGCGGGGTCTTAACCATTGAGCCAGTAGGAGGTATTCGAAAGAAGTAAAAAATATAACTTACTTATACTAGAACCGCTACACGGCAATCATTACCGGTTTAATTAATGACCCGGCAGTGATATTTCTACATCACTGTAGGTTTAGACTTATAACCGGCAGTGATGAGGTCTGGTATAAAAGCCCGACATGGGTTGAAATTATCCAAGTTTCAACCCCGCGCCAACCGTTCCTAGCCCCGCGCTTCTCTTCTTCGACGCCGACGCCCGTGCACCGCCCCACGCCGGAGCACCCGTCCATCGCCCCCCGCACCACCGTTCCCAGCCCCGCACTCCTCTTCTTTGACGTCAACGCCCGTGCACCACCCCACGCCGGAGCACCCATCCACCGCCCCCCGTGCCGCCGTTCCTAGCCCCGCGCTCCTCTTCTTCGACGCCGACGCCCATGCACCGCCCCACGCCAGAGCACTCCCCACGCCGTCCACCGCCCCACGCCGGAGCATCGCCGAGGCCTTCAGGAGCACGCGGACAGCTGCTTTCCCACTCACGGTGAGTGCGTGGCTCACTGCCAGCTAAGTGTTTGATGAAATGCCCCACGGTTGTTGTCTTTCCAATAGCAGTTGATTCCTATTTGATTGAGTTGCATGCTATTACTCCTTGGTTTAGCTATCCTTGTATGTACATGCTATTACATAAACTAGTTAGTATTTCCCTAAAGAGATTATGCTACCTACTGATTTGTTGAGGACCTAGTAATTATGGCCCTAAACTGTTTAAGAACCATTGGTGTTATTTGCATGTTGTCGCAATAAGTTATTCCCTCAAGTCACAGCTAAGTGACCTTTTGTGTTGTGTGCAGTCTAAGTATTTAAACATTGATCATCAACACCTCTTGACATAGTTAGATTGAATATGTGACAATGATATAAGCATATCTGTCTCAAATAGTAGTTGCATAATGTTATGATATCTCTGTACTTTATAATTATTGCAAGCAATGGAAACTAGTAGTCAAAGGTACACGTTAATGACTGTGGACATCTTATTTGTGATGGTAGGGAGTGTTCTGTTTGTATAAGAGTCAGATAAGAATTTCTGCTCTTGCTTAAGCAATGATGGATTCTTGTCAAATGTGTATAGGTATAATCGCTATAGGTAGAGTGTTAAATGATTTTGATGGAATGTATAACATGCTTAAAAAGGCATCTATAGATGTTTGTTCCAAAAAAAAGTTAAAAACAACTTTTAAAATTGGCTCAGCAGCAGCAGCAAGTATGATTACTAAACCATATTGATCTCTGAATAATAAACAGTCCAATTATTGAGGTAATTTTTTATCATGTCAAGGATAAAGAACATTAAATAGATTTAGTTTGCCCATATAACTTGAATAATAACTCTTGTTTAGTGAGTTACCATTACCACTTACCACATGCCTAATTTACTTAAATATATAGGCAACCATTGCATGGTATGTAGTGCATGTTGGTCACATGCCTGGAATTTATTGAACCTGGGAAGATTGCTATGCTCAAGTCAATCGCTACCCTGGTAATTTGCATAAAAATACAACACAGAAGCTAAAGCTTTAAGGGTCTACTATAGTCATCCGGCCTACCTTGCAAACCATGGGCAACCGACCTACTATAGTCCAATAAATACAAACCATGACCATCCGCTGGCACTGGAGATCGAAGAGAAGCCACCCACCGGAGATGTGAAGATTAGGAGATTTGCTCCTTGGTCTTGGAAAGATGTCATGCTTTTATTTATGGCTATGGTCATCGCTTTTCTTATTTGGAAGTTGATGTAGGCTTAGTTTCATAGAATAGTTGGTGGACTTTGTTGTATGTGGTCAATCAAACAATGAATTTGTTCTAGGTGAACATATGCTATTATTTGACTTTGTTGTATGTGGACTTATTATTAGACTTTGCATTAAACATATTATATATATATGAACATATGCTATTAGTAGTTGTTCGCAGCCAAAACTAACCACGATCATGTCACAGCCATGACTCATCGTCGCCTATTACCCCATCGCCGAAGAACATATCGGCAACAAGAAGCGACTGATATCGCTGGAACGGGAGAGCCGCATGATCCAATAAACGGTGATGGTGTCAATCAGGTCGGTGAGAATGAGCAGCCATGGACCTTGTCCGGCCTGCTCGATCTGGGTCAAAATGACCAAGATGGCCAGGTAACTTTAGTATCATGTGACTATGTAGGCACACACGCTAATCAATTGAGAGGGTCATAGCTTACTTGGTGTCTCTAGCAGGAGTCTCTGCCGGCCGAGGAGCCAGAGGGTTCGGGTAGCAGGAAGGCTAGATCCAAGCGAGGTGTGTCAAAGATTCCTGTTGGTAGGAATGCACACTGGCACATTACTGAGTTCGATGAATTCGGAGATCCACTCTCACCGCCTATAGCTTTGACCAAATACAAGACTATCCTCGGGTTACTTGTTAGGGACTTTATTCCGATTAAGTACAGGAAGTGGATTGAGAAAGATGATGACCGGTGGAGGGTTCCCAAAAGTGAGAAGGATTACATATGGGATGTCAAGATCCTAGAGTATTTCACTTTCCCAGCCGAGTATGATAAGGAGTTAGTCAAGAAAAAAGCAAAAGAAATCATGGGGACATGCTTCTAGAATTTCAAGGGGACATTG